>NC_047111.1:51344632-51442132 GCF_902500255.1 Thalassophryne amazonica
TGCATGTCTGTTTTTAGGGCCTCAAAAGCTCCCGTTGCCTCATCTGTCCAGACGAGGAGAGCTGCATTGCTTGTTTGCCCCACTGCTCTAATCATGGCACGCAAAGGTGCAGTTTTTATAGCATAATCACAAATCCACGGCCGACTGTACCCTGCCATCCCAAGGAATGAAAGCATCTGTCCCACTGTTTGGGGTTTGGGAGCCTTGATTATAGCCTCCACTTGGCTTGGGGCTATACATCGCGTGGTCCCACACAACTGTCTTCCCAAGTATTCTACTTGTTGTTTTCAGAACTGCAATTTGTCCTTACTTACTTTATGACCTCCATCTGCCAATGCATGCAGTACAATTAATGAATCTTTTTCACACTGTTCTTGAGTCTCTGATGCAATAAGGAGATCATCCATATATTGCACCAATGTACTGGTATGTCAAGGTGTTGTAAATCTTCAGCCAGGACTTTGTTAAAGATGGCTGGGGACAGGTTCAGTCCCTGAGGTAGCCGTGTATACGTTAGCTGTTGTCCCAGAAATGTGAATGCAAACAAATGTTGTGAATGTGGGTGCACAGGCACACTGAAATAGGCGGAACACAGATCGATTACTGTGTATCATTTTGCTCCAGCAGGGATGCTTGATAGTATAGTATGCGGATCAGGTACTATAGGTGCATCCATTTCTATTATTGCATTGATAGGACGCAGATCATGTACCAGCCGATACTCTTTGGTATTGTTTTTAGGGATAGGGTAGATAGGACTATTGCATGGGCTTGCAGTTTTTATTAAAACTCCAGCTGCCATTAGTCCCTTAATTACTGGTTTTATGCCTTCAATAGCCTGAGGTTTTAATGGATACTGCCTTTGGTGAGGCAGTTTTGCTCCCGGTTTTACTTTTATTTTTACTGGTAAGCCTGTTTTTACTAGTCCTACATCTGTTTTGCTTTTGGACCACACCACTGGTGGTATTTGCTCTAACAATTTCTCTTGTTGGGCCGATAACACCATCTGTCCCTCTGGTCTAGGATTGAGCTCCACTTTTTGAGTGGAGCCTCATCTTTTACTTTTAAGTTAATTCGTACAAACTGCTGGTCTTTTGACAGATGTACTTGTGGACTTTCCATGTTTTGCCATTCTTCAACTTCTGAGGCTGTCTTTACCATTGGACCTAGGTCATGGGATTCGTACTTTTCTGAGACTAAAAGGGTCACATGAGGCGTGGCATTCGGCACTTGATACCATTGTTGTTCAGCTGAAGTTAGCTTGATAGAAGCTGCGGCCCCTTGGGGGCCTAAATAAATTTCTGTGGTGGTTATGTGAAACAGCCGTTGATACATCAATACATCCCAGCAGCATGCATAGTCAGTTTGTTCTTGCTTGGCATCGAACATCAGGGTGACATGTAAAGGTAAACTAGGTGTATATACTGCTTCATAGTGTTGTTCTGCCCAGGGCTTCCATTTTTCCCATTCCAGTTGAAGATTTGAATTTTCTGGTTGTAACTTCAGCCAGTATACCATGGGTTGCACAGGTCGGACCTTGTTTTCCATGTCCATAAGCACCATAATGTTGGCAAGTGCTTCGTCAGGAAAGTGTATTTGCAGTCCTTGATGGGTACACACTATCTGGGTTTGTAGCTTACATAAAATGTCTCTTCCCAGCAAATTCACAGGTGTATTTTGTGAGTATAACAGGGGTGCTTCAATTGTTTTTCCTGCAATCGTTACAGGAAGTGGGCGTGTAAAAGGTATTATTTGAGTTTTCCCAGAGAAGCCGATGGTCTTAATTACAGACCCAGAGAGGGGGAGATGTGCGCCCATTTTCCCTATGCAAGAGTATGTTGCCCCTGTATCCACCATGAAAGGGAAATCTCTGTTTTGTATATTAACAGTGACGGTTGGCTCTTCCTTAGGTATCATCGAAATAGCCAATGCCACCGTTTCCCCCTCTGTCTTCTCTAGGCCCCCCTATTGCCAATAGGCAGAGGGTCCAACCCAAGGTCGGGCCGGACAATTTCTCATTCGTTGTCCACAGCTCCAACACTCATTAGAGGGTTGATCCCCTATTGGGGGTGTTGATCCCATAGGCGGTCCCGCTTGACTGTTCCTGGGAGCTGAGTTTTGGAATCTGCTTCCAAATGAAGGTTGGCGAGATCCTCTTTGCCACCCTCCTCTTTGACCTTGAAAGTTCCGTGACTCTCCTCTCCACCCATGACTGTAGGTGGGTCCATTCCCGGGTGTGCCAGTGCTATGGTAGTGATAGTGATGCTCCACTGGTGCTGAGACTTCTCCTGCAGGAGTGCTCCCTGCTGCTCCTTGGGGGCTCTGTGTGGCTGTTACCACAGGTGCCTGTATGGTGGCAGCAGTGTTTGCCATAGGGCCTGTGCTTGCCGGCTCAGAAGGAACAGGGGTCATCATTGGTGCCTGGGTCTTTGTTTTTTTCTTTCTTGCCTTTGGTTAGTTCTCCCAACTGCATCTGCACCAATTTTTTCGTCAGGGATTTTGCTGCATCTTCTTCTTTTTGTTTTTCTTTCTTGTAGATTTCAAGATGGTGACAAATATGCTCAGAGTATAAAGCCCAATTCATTTTCGATAGGCCCACGACTCCATCTAGGGCTTTCTGAACCTCATCTGGTAGAGCCTTTTTTACAGTTATTTTAAACAGGATTTCAGTTGCTGGAGAATGGTTCCATGCATTTCCTGTTTCCTCCGCCCATCTCTTCTGGAATCGGTGCAGGAACTTCTTTGGGCACTCTTCAGGTGTCCACTCCTCATCATCCAATTTAGAGGGATCCAAGACCTCAGGGTACTTTCTTCTCAGTCCTTCCCACATGGAGTTTCTATAGCGATTAAAGGGGACTTCATCATGTTGATTAGTGCCCATCATCTGTGTTAGTCCAACCTTTCCTGCTAATTCTTCAGTGTCATGTTTTCCCATTACATGCATTAGCAAGGCTTTTATGTCACCTAAAGACAAGGTTACCCCTGCAGTGCCTTCTTCTAAGGCAGTTATCCATCTCCCAGCTCCTTGGGTGATGTCTGGCAGCCTGTTGGCCAGCCCCACCATGTCTGTCCAGCTCCATGGGGTATACACATGATGACCATTTCTAACCACCAGTGGGCATATGAGGTCTTCGTCCTCCTCTTCTTCTGTGGGGGCTCCATATTGTCTTCCAGATCGAGTGCGACTGACTGGTCCCTGGCGGTCCATCCAGTTAGTTATGTCCTGTTCTAAAGCCGTTATGTCTTTGGCTACACATTGTTGTCTTTGCCTGAGTCGGGCCTCTTTTGCACTCTCAATGACGACCTCACCAGAAATCTTCCGGGTGGGTGGCTCTATAATGTGATTTCCTTGATTGGGCGTCGATTGTTGTAATATTCTTCTTTCCTCAGCGTCCCTATGTCTTTGCATTCTTTCCTTCGCTAGCCGAAATTGCTCAGCTAGTTCTTCATTATCTCTTCTGGCCAGATCCAGTGTGTCACAGAAGCTCTTGTGCCACTCTTTGGAGCCTCTATAGCCTGAGAAGGTCCCGTCGGTTGACTTATGGTGGGAGGGGACGGTTTTCAGTGGACCTCGATGTGCAGGTGGGGCCTTCAGGTCTCTCTCTCTATCCTCGTTTGCCTCAGTGTCACCATTATATGTGGCCCCCCCTGCTGGTCGTGGTGAGCAACCACTTACTTCCGGACTTGGAGACCTTGTATGATCCATTTGACAGGCCGAGGACCTGTCTCCTTGTGGCTCTTGAGCTTTTAGTGTCAGTGTGAATTTGCCCTCCACATCCATGCCTTGGTCCTCTTCACGAGTTCCTAATACAAATTGTCCAGCTGTCTTTCCCATATCATGACGTTTATATGGGGGTGGCTCTGCTTCCCAGCTTGGTGCACTGGCTTTAGTCTCTTTGGATCTTTCCTCTGTCATTTTTTCTCTTTTCTGCTGTAGCCTCTGCGCTTCCTGCTTGAACAAGGCCAAAACTTCTTTTTCTTCAGTGCGTTTTTTGTTGTTATTCACGTTCTTCTGCTGATCTTTAATTTCTTTTTTCTGTATTTCTACCGCAACTGCTTCACACATCACCGGATCAAATGATCCCTCCAAAGGCCATTGCCTGCCCCCATGTGACCTTTTGTGCCACTTTCTCATACATTGGTTGGCCTTAATGCGTTTTCCTGGATATTTTCTTAGTACTAAGTCTAGCGGGGTACTTTCCCAACCTTGACCTTGAGAGTTACCCATGTAACCCTGACAAACGCTATGTGAGATGTTTCTATGGTGCTCTGGTAGTCCCTCAGGGGCTGTCCTGATCCAGACCAATAGCTTGCTGGCTGTAACACCTGTTTTGTATTTTAAACCCTTAAAAGGATTAAATTTCCAACTGTTTTGCCCGTCTTCTTTTTCTTTAACTAAATATGAAAATTTACCTGTTTCCCACCGAACCTTCCTTGGGACCACAGTCAGAGTCAACCTAGGAAACAGTTCTTCACCTGGATCGGTTGGTAGTGTTATTAAATGATTTAATGGTATGCTAATTTCTTTATTAGGATCAGCACAAAGCAGCTCTAGCCACGGAGTTAAACCCTGATGCCACAGACGTCTTATCAGCAGCTCCCAATTAATTAGAGGGAATTGTTCTTTCTTTTGCTTCAGATTGATTACCTTAGTAATCTGCCATAATTTCTGATTGATCTCTTGTTCGTCCTGCCAATGTTCTGCTCCTACACTGTCAAAATAGGTCCTTTCCAGCCAAAATTGTGTCCTGATTCCCTGGGTTTCGATGTCTCCGTCAGTCAAGTAATGTTCTGGGAGTATTATTTCATCATCACTCCCATCAAAGACTGTCCCAAGCATTGATCAGTCTGTCAGCTTTTTCACTATAATCTAAGCTTTAACTCTTTTGATTTATAACCAACTTTATTTATTTAATCCTCTTACAACCCTAACACTTCCTAATGTCTTTGCTCCCGACTATCTATTTTTCCTTCTAGTTTTCTTTCTTTGAAATAATATCTACTTTCTCTGTATTTACATAGCAGTCTCTTCTCCTGTCTTTTTCTTCACTGTCTCTGTTTCACACTTTCCTCTCTGCCTGTCATGCACCTCCCAAGTCCTTCTGTTGGGTCTAAACGTCTCCTCCTCCTCCTCGTACTCTTTACATTAATCTTGTATGTCAGCCAGCCTGCAAGCCCTCACAGCTTTGCCTGCAACTCCCCTCTTACTCTCCGCTCTCCCACACACCAATCTTCAAAAGCTCTATACACAAAAAGTATTAAAAACACCAATGTGTTCTGTTTAAGTATGTATCTCTTCTTCACGTTAGACAGCTTCTCCGGCGCTGCCAGCAACTCATATATTATTTTTTAACAAGCCCTCTTTGAGCGTACAATATTTCATTTACTTCTACGCCTTACCGCGCCTCGCGTGCGTATCCTGTGCCTTTCTGCACTTTCTTCTACTTTTTTCACTTACTGAGCTCCTCGTGAGCTTAATGTGCCTTTGCACTGAAAATACTCTTTTTCTTTTCCTATAAAAAAACTCATATTACTGTGTACTTAATTACTTATTCTTCTCCCACGCCCCACAAGCGTGTATTTGGTGCCTTACTGCACTATTTTCTGCTTCATTAATTCTCATGTATTCTGCACTAACTCTTCATTCATTTTTTTTTTTAATAGTTTTTCTCTTTTCTTAAAAAATGACGTCCTTTATTGAGCTCTTTTTCTTACTGTCAGCTGTGCTACTTTGCACTTTTCTCTTTAAATCTCTTTATCACGTACGGTATTTCTACTGCACCCCCTCAGGCGCTTATCTTGTGCTTCCTCTGCACGTATTCTCTGTTAAACTCTTTTTCTCACTTATTTCACTTCAGTCTCTGTTAAACTCTTTAAATAACCTTGTATTACCTTGTATCTATTTGTCAGTATACTCCCCTAAATTAACCCCTACAGCGCATGCTATCAGCCGGCACGTTAGTAACGAATTTCAACACCAATTATTCCCCAAGTATCCAGGTTAGTTCTCCATGCACTCTTTTCCGCACCAGAGTTCATGAACATTCCTGACCTTTCACTCACACAGACATTCTTTTTCCCGGGAACACACACACCTTCTGAGCATTTTATCTACAAGGCCTAATAATTTTCAATCTTATCTTTTTTTAGTCTCTTATCAATTTTCTTAGTCCAGGTTCTTTTGGGTAAGAGGCAATTAAAAATATCACCTGTCAACTTGGGCGGAAATCCCGACTCACTCCTCCAGATCGTGCAGAAGTTATAAAAGGTTTCTGCTTACCTTTTAGTCGTGATCACTGTTACTTACGGTCTGGAGGGATGAGCTGGACTGCCCCAGGCTGCCGGAATGCCCCTGGACCCTCCTGAAGCTGGCTCGCCAAGTTCTGTCGTGGTCCTCTTTTTGGTCATCTCAGGATGTCTTCTTTTAGATAACACTAACTAATTGCAAGTGATTTGCTAGAAAAGGACACAACACTTTGGAATAATTCAGCCTTAAGCAAGATAAAATGCACAGAGTTTTTAAGTTTATTTAAGCCTTTGACACAGAGCTTATACAAACTGAGTCCTCTAGAGAGACTGAATATGTGACAACCGCACTCATCTATTTATTGGAGACCCGCGGGCATCGCTCCTCCTTCGACTTTTTTATTTATTTTATTCCCAAAACATGGTTTTCTATTGGAAGCGTCCTCTAGTGAACCCTAAGCAGGTGTTAGGCCATTATTTCAATGTGACAAACGCTCCCATTAAAACTTGAAGGATTTACAACTGATTTTTTTTAAAAGACCTTCAGCCACAGGTGCAGCTGGCCTGAGGCCCCCTGCACCTGGCCTGCGGGAAAGCACCTAAAAGGCCTTGGAAAGCCCCTGACAGACCGAATGACTAATAGAGCCCCTTTTTTGGGTTGAACACCTGCTAGTTCAGCCAGAGGACATACAGTTCAGATCAGGACATTTGATAGTTCATCACAGTTCAAATAAGGACCTAAAAATTCTTCTACAGCGGCTTCAGCTCGTCCGAGCTGCCTGGGCTCATCCGCAAGAGGAGCCAGAGGTCCCGTCGGAGGAGTCTCAGTGGGGCGAAGAAGAGGCGGCTCAGATCTGTGTCGGGGAAAGCCCCGAGACGAAAAAACCCACTCTGATGTCCGCCCTCTCTCGCGTCCACGCTCCTTTATCCGATCATCTAGACGAATAACCAAAGATATTAGTTCATCTAAATCTTTTGGTTCGTCACGGACTGCTGGCTCGTCTTTTAATGAATCGTTCAAACCATCCACAAACACTCCTCTTAAAGCTGCGGCATTCCAACCAGACTGAGCAGAAAAAATTTGGAAATCCACGGAATAATCTGCCGCACTCTGCCTCCCCTGCCTGAGATTCAGCAACCGTTGGGCAACGGTATTTGTTTTCACCGGATGGTCAAAAACCAAGCGGAACTCCCGGGAGAAATCCTTAAAGGATCCTAACAATGGAGAGTTATTACTCCACAACGCAGTGACCCAAGCTAAGGCGTCACCTCGGAGCAAATTTGTCAGATATGAGACACTGCTACTATCAGAAGAGACGGAAGCTGGTCGCTGAGCAAAAACCAGAGAACATTGCATCAAAAACGGAGCACAGGCTTCAATGTTTCCCGCATAAGGCTCCGGATGACAAATAATTGGTTCGGAAGCCGAATCTCTGGGTGACGGAGTTATCTGCACCGGTATCGATGGTGCCCCAGCTGGAGCAGCAGGAAGCGGAACGGCTTGCGCTGCAAGCTCCGTAACGCAGGCATCTGTTTGTTTAATTTGGTTTGCGAGATGCTGTAATTGCTCCCATATTTTCTCCAAGTGTTCTTGAACTCTTTCAGCAAATGGAACCGCTTCTGCCGCTGGGTCCATTTTGGGATGGCCGGGAACTACTGTTATGTGCAGACGCAGGTTGAGGAGCGGACCAACGTCTGACCGAACCCAGCGCTAAATAACCAGAAAGCGGTTCCACAAACAAAACAATTTTATTTCCCCTCCAGTGCAATAATTAGTGTACAACATAAACTTGGTTTGTCTGGCGGAGTGAAGGACGGTGCTCTCTCCAGCGCCCAAAAGGATCGTAGCCTCGGCGCTTCTGGACTCAGATTCACCGCCAGACACCCCCCAGGTGGACACGACAAACTGACTCTGTGAAGGATGGAAAAGGTGAGGTAAGTCAACAGAGCTACAGCAAATATCTTTCAGAGGCACACACTATCAGCAACACATTCAGGTCTGAATTTAAGCTTTATGTAAACGAGCAGCTTCTCACAACAGGTGGAGGGTCATCAGTCCGTACGCCACGGCAGTGAGAAGCAAACTGCACAATTCTCATCAATGTTCAAATATACTGCGTAACAAAATACCAAATTACTATTAACGATCATTCAGACAATAATCACCTCTGATGTGTGCTGATAGCATGTGTCCCTCACCCGTCCTCCTTCACAGGCACGATGTGTCAAACCCTGGCGCGGTCCTCAGCGTCTCACAAACGAACGTCACAAGGTCGAGTTCCCGGCAATTCTGCTTGAACCACTCATGGCTTAAATGCAGAACGCCATCTCATTATCTGCACATGAGCATCATCCACAGGTGCTGCGAGTCAGTAGGCCTGCACGTGAACATCCTCCACAGGTGCAGCTAATAATGCTGATGAGGGTGAAGGACTCTTCTGCCAGCACCTTCTCCACAGACAAAAACCAGTTTGCATACCACCTGGAGAGCAAAGAAAAGAAAACAACACAAAAACATCCAGCCAAACCCCCCAACACACAACAAGAGCGTCCCCGCTCTGGAGCTCAGATGCACGGCGGCAGTAGCGTAGCCTCCGCCCAGTCCCCTCGCTCTGCTCCCGTTCTCGGTGCTCGCTCTTACTCCGGGTGGGGCACGTGTCAAAGTCATTACATCTCAATACAGGAATGATATTTGACTGTCCACAAACTTCATCCCGAATCCCCAAAAGTGTTACACGATCATACTTTACAATGGCAAGTATATCCAGGACAAACAGACACACTAAAGAGACAGCACACATGAAAGTTCTTACGACGGCGCCCTGCCTCTGCGCCATCTTGGTCCTTTTGTTTCTTTTGCAAAAGTCCCAGTGTTTTTGTATAGTTTTCCATGTAGTACACATATCCATGCTGTAACGGCATATAGCAGGGCTGGCGACCAAATGGTTCGTGCACTTGGTTTTAGTGTTTAAGGTTCCCAGTTCAAATCTCACCCCTGCTACATTTCTCCATGTAATGTGGAGTTGCATCTAGAAGGGCTGTGCCACTTCACCATGCAGCTCCACCTTGGATTTTCTGTGGTGATGCAGAGTGAAACCAAGGGAGCAGCTGAAGGGACTTTTTATGTAATAAACGTATACAGTAGTGTTCAGAATAGTAGTAGTGCTATGTGACTAAAAAGATTAATCCAGGTTTTGAGTATATTTCTGATTGTTACATGGGAAACAAGTACCGGTAGATTCTCACAAATCCAACAAGACCAAGCATTCATGATATGCACACTCTTAAGGCTATGAAATTGGGCTGTTAGTAAAGAAAATAGAAAAGGGAGTGTTCACAATAATAGTACCATCTGCTGTTGATGCTACAAACTTAAAACCATTATGTTCAAACTGCTTTTTTTAGCAATCCTGTGAATCACTAAACTAGTATTTAGTTGTATAACCACAGTTTTTCATAATTTCAAGGGCATGTCCTCTTCAGCATAAGGCAACATGACCTCTTCAAGTATTTTGACATATCCAAACTGATCCATGATACCTGGTATGCGATATATAGGCCCAACAACATAGTAGGAGAAACATGCCCATATCATGATGCTTGCACCACCATGCTTCACTGTCTTCACTGTGAACTGTGGCTTGAATTCAGAGTGTGGGGGTCGTCTCACAAACTGTGGACCCAAAAAGAACAATTTTACTCTCATCAGTCCACAAAATATTCCTCCATTTCTCTTTAGGCCAGTTGATGTGTCCTTTGGCAAATTGTAACCTCTTCTTCACATGTCTTTTATTTAACAGAGGGACTTTTCGGGGGATTCTTGCAAATAAATTAGCTTCACACAGGTGTCTTCTAACTGTCACAGCACTTACAGGTAACGCCAGACTGTCTTTGATCATCCTGGAGCTGATCAATGGGTGAGCCTTTGCCATTCTGGTTATTCTTCTATCCATTTTGATAGTTGTTTTCTGTTTTCTTCCATGCGTCTCTGGTTTTTTTGTCCATTTTAAAGCAATGGAGATCATTGTAGATGAACAGCCTATAATTTTTTGCACCTGATTCACACCTGTTTGTTCCACAAAATTGACGAACTCACTGATTGAATGCCACACTACTATTATTGTGAACACCCCCTTTTCTACTTTTTTTTTACTAATAGCCCAATTTCATAGCCTAAAGAGTGTGTATATCATGATTGCTTGGTCTTGTTGGATTTGTGAGAATCTACTGAAACTACTGGTACCTTGTTTCCCATGTAACAATAAGAAATATACTCAAAACCTGGATTAATCTTTTTAGTCACATAGCACTGCTATTATTCTGAACACTACTGTATACAAAATTTTATATAACAGATTTTCACTCACATTGGACAAAACGTTCTGTCAGATCACAATGTATTAACAGTTAAAAACCCCTTGCATGTACCAGACAGAGCAGTCCGGATGTGCCCAGTTGTAACTGAAGTTCTGCAGTGACAGATTTCAAGGAAAGTGGCTACTGTATTTCCTTGAATAAAAGCTTGGCTGCAATTTTTTTTTCAAAACGTGCTCAGACCTAGGTGCTAAATGAGGCAGACCTTTATTCAAGGCTGGCGATTATTAACAAAATGTTGCTTGCTGCCTGCACTGTAATATGGTGTTAAGTTTCACACATGTCCCTGTGGTGGTGTGGCAAACCAAAGACCACTTTAGATCAGAGCACTCTGCGTGGCTGCAAACCCTCTCCATAGCCCGGTTGAAACGACTAAGACTCCAAGGGCTGTGATTGGTATTTTTCCACTTTCACTCCTTCGTCTCCTGTCATACTAAGTTTTTGCAGTGGACATGTCAATTACATTTTGATCATGGATCAAGTAGAGGAACTTTTGGCAGAAAAGTCTAAATATAAGCAGCTTTACAACACTAAGTCTAAAAACTACAAAGACACTCAAATGACCTGCAGTTCATGAAGGGAAATAGCACATACCGTATCGTTGGTTTGGAGGTTGATGATTGTATAAAAAAGTGGAGCTCATTGAGGGACAAATTGATTCAGAAAAAGGCACTGTTCCCAACAGTGCCATGGAGAACTTTAAAAGAGTCATGTGCATGTCAAAGTAATTGCATGGCCACAAAGTTACGGAGTGGTAGAAGCATAGATCAGGCTTTAGGATTTAATGTACCACTCAGCTTCCGACTTAGAAAAAAGAGTGACTCGACCAAATGTAATCCTTTTATTACACATAATGCCCGGCGCTTACATAAGACGTTAATTTTTTTCAGACAGTTTTGACCTGGCCATTAAACGAGGCAGGTGCTTTCAATTTTTACTTTGGTGTGATCCCTGGACTGTAATCACACCCACTTTTCCAGTTGTCACTTTAAATATCTTATTCTCAGAAACCACTGAACCAATGAAGCTGAAACCTGGTGCATGTTCCTACCCATGAGGATAAGTTGTTTGAGATGTTCTGTTCCAATTTCCAATATGGTGGCCATTTTGAAAATCTCATATATAGCCATTTGTCAGGCGCAGTGGTGGGCACAGTTCCACTAATCTGCTAACCACTAATTAGGGAAGCTATCTTTTTCATTAATGGATTAGCTTTTCAGCTAAGATATTGTGCCATCTTGATACAATCTTTGGAGTTTGGCCATGCCTACTTTTCTAGCTGAAAATGTGATGTCTTGTATCATCCAGGTGTGCTGCAGTGCCCGTGGCACTATTTTTATGATTGCCAAAAAAACATGAAATATCATGATAGAATTCTGAATATTTCACCCATCCCAAGTTGGAATACTACATTACACAACTCTAAGGATGCACATGTCAGTTCGTTCTCTGAAAATACCAAAATTATGGTATAGGTTGACATATGGTGAAATAAAGTTATTTAAGTAAAAAAGTGTACTTCAGTACATTTCCACTTTAGCTACGAGTTACAAAAAAAAATGAGATTTTATTTTTTAGTTTGGCTGGAGGGGGAATGGTGTCTCTCTGGCACACTGTCTGCATCAGTCAAGCTCCTGTTTTTGCTTAGTATCTTTTTGTCAGCATCCCCGAGGCATTTAACTGCAACGCTTGAATAGATATTTATTTATTTATTTGCAACGTTTCAGACTTCTGCAGGTACATTACAAATGGACTACAAAGTGAGACTTTTTTTTTTTCTAGAAATGATTCTGCAAGTGTCTGCAAAATATTAATTCACATAATTATAAAATTTGTTTTATGAAGCAGGCTTTCACACTTTGTTGTGTATTAGGCTTTTTTTATTGTAACACGGAAGAAAAGCAATTATCCAACATTGATTCAGTGTGAAAACAATCTTAACAACAAAACAGTACTTGAGTAGAAAAAAAGCAGCCTTAACGCTGCAGTCCAGCAAAAAGTCAACAAAGGTGAATAGGACTAAATTTCTGAATGTATCGTATGGGCTGTATGTTACATCAGTGTCAGTTATTTCTCTCTCCTTCTTTATTTATCCTGCATCAGAACAAGATGCAGGTGGACCAGGAAGATCAGAAAGTCCAAGTTAATGATGCTGAAGACAAGAAATCAGAGACTGAGGAGATGGAGGTAGCCTGTAATGAATAATGGCTGTTTTATGATTCTGTGTGCTGCTGTTACATGTAAACGTGTGTGATGCACTCCTGCTGACATGCAGACTTCTCAACCAGGGGGTAACAATATACCCAACTTGCAGTTTGAGACACATTTTGTTTGGATGCATCCTTCAAACCATGACATGAGGCCTGTAGCAGTGACTAATTCAATTCAATTCAATTTCAATTTTTTTTTTTTATATAGCGCCAAATCACAACAAACAGTTGCCCCAAGGCGCTTTATATTGTAAGGCAAGGCCATACAATAATGATGTAAAACCCCAACGGTCAAAACGACCCCCTGTGAGCAAGCACTTGGCTACAGTGGGAAGGAAAAACTCCCTTTTAACAGGAAGAAACCTCCAGCAGAACCAGGCTCAGGGAGGGGCAGTCTTCTGCTGGGACTGGTTGGGGCTGAGGGAGAGAACCAGGAAAAAGACATGCTGTGGAGGGGAGCAGAGATCGATCACTAATGATTAAATGCAGAGTGGTGCATACAGAGCAAAAAGAGAAAGAAACAGTGCATCATGGGAACCCCCCAGCAGTCTACGTCTATAGCAGCATAACTAAGGGATGGTTCAGGGTCACCTGATCCAGCCCTAACTATAAGCTTTAGCAAAAAGGAAAGTTTTAAGCCTAATCTTAAAAGTAGAGAGGGTGTCTGTCTCCCTGATCTGAAGACAGACACCCTCTCTACTTTTAAGATTAGGCTTAAAACTTTCCTTTTTGCTAAAGCTTATAGTTAGGGCTGGTTAGTGATGCCTTGTGTAGAAGAGGGTTGAATTTAACTTTATTTTTGTCTCAGGTCAGAATATATAAACTTGTTTTGGTCAAACTTTTTGTGTGCTGGTGCCTCACACTTGCACCTTTTTTATTTGTCATATACAACATCAAGGTCATCACACACTAATCCCACTGTTAATATGCATCTCTTACAGAGGTAAATTCAACAGATGGTACTCTTGGTTCAGTACATTCCAAGAAGAAAATGATGGTTATAAAATGTTAAATGGAAAAAAATTCAAAGGCAGGAATTGTGATTTATTAGTCTGTCTCTGGAGGCTGTGTGCTTTTAAATTCTTTTTATGAATAATGATTCAGACTAACTGTAATGCGTAATGGACATGTCGCACCAAAATCATCATAATTTAGATTTAGGCTGTTCATTACCATCCAATGATCCACCGTGATTACTTTGTGCACTTCTGTGACCGGTTTCAAAGTATACGGCATTCGCAACAAATGGAGACGTCCAAAAACAAAGTTCTCGTGAGTACTCAGGTGTTTCCGAAAATTGATGTGGCAACTAGAAGTGTCCCAGTGTGCGCTTCAAGGGAATGTAGCTGATAGCATGAAGAACGGAGGCATAGATTAATTCCAAAGTTGACATAAGTATGATGTTGTGTTATGATGACTTGTTTTTAAGTGATAATTGTTCGTTTTGATGTCATGGTAAAATCTGCGACTCCAAGAAGGTTGATGTGTACTGAGTCATAAACGCAGCCTGTCAATTACCATCTCTGCTCCAGGTTCAGCTTTGTGCACGATTAATTGAGTGTTATCAATAAAATAAAAATACATCTGCTGCCGGGGGAACTGGGTGTCTTGTCAGGTGCACAGCGCGTGCACGCACCAACACACATAGTGAGCTTCGCAGCACACATACACAGCTCCAAATTTACACTCACTCAAAGTTTAAAAAATAAATAAATAGAAATCTAGCCTTAAAACACAAAAAAGGTAAAATTCTGAACATGCCAGACTCACCGTCGTGTTATGAATTAATTTCCAAATGTAAACTTCACGTGATCAAAGAAGTGTGTGAGATGGCTGCAGCTGTTAAATAATGTCCATTAATTCCTGGAAATAAGGTATTCTGACTTTCTCCAGTGTAACAAATCCATCTCTGTGTCCAGGCAGTCTGTTACAGTGTCAGATGTCCCCACGTCCACATCAGCTTCAGTAAACCAGCATCCACACAAACAGCGCATCACCATACCTTCAGCTCCAAAATCCAACACTCTCAAAAAGTTATGTTTCGGGGTGAAGTGTTCGTCTCCTCTCTGTAAATCCAAGCCATCACATTCGAACAGCAACTCAGAAGCCTCGTTTTTGGACGGAGCAGGTTCTTTTCCCTCTGTCAGTCATGGGGATGTTTCTGTTTTGCTAATAAGGACGTCACACACTGAGAATTGCTGAGTGAAGTGTTTTCCGGAAATGCACCTACTAATACTCAGAGTGAGAGGAATAAAATACATCACAATCACTGATTATTAGCACGTGTGCAGAGACACTTACAGTCATGAGTACTTTTATGTTGTCTTACTAATTGGGACATTAAAAAAACGTGAGACATGTCCTTTAAGCCACCTTGACACTTGCACACATTTGATCCCCACACTGACATGCAATCTTGTGTGCCAATGAGTAAACTGTGCGAGGCTGCACAAAGAAAATTTTGAAATGTTCAAAATTTCTGGCATGCGTAAATGTGTGCCACTTGTGTGAACTAGTCGTGAACATTGCGTAACCTATTCGCAAACACTGTGTGTCAATGCACACAGGGCCTTGCACAGTTTACCACAGTTTACGACTCGGGATGGGTATTGGGAACCAGTTCTTTTTGGGTATCGTTAAGAAATGATTTGATCCACCGACATCAATAGCCTTTTTTCTTAACAATTCCCTTATCGGTCTTTCAGAGTGGCCGTTATTTTTGGGGATGTTTATCAGGAAAATGATCATTTCTCAGCATTGCTTACAGACCCTGCAGCGGGTCTGTAATCAACCCTTTCTGCAACGTGGCTTTGCTTTGAACCTTGAATCAATGAAGCAGTGCTTCGATCTTCTGCCTCATTGGTTCTTTGTTTTATTTCTCTTTATCTTAATTTTCCCCCGCTAAAACCCCAAAGACCATATGTCTGTGAGTAATATTTACCTTTTTTATGTAAACCGACCTGTTGTGGTCTTCTGAAACAGTTGATGTATTTTATAACTTAAAAACGGGACCGATGCTAACACGTTAGCATGTCTATGGCATTTTGTTAAAGTTAGCATTAAACTGTTCGCATCTCAGCACATTTGTATGCATTTGTTTTATGTATAATAATTAATGGCTCAGCGTTTGTTGTAAAAGAGTCAACTGTATTACAAATTGTAATTCATTCATTCATCTTCTACCGCTTAGTCTAATTAAGGGTCGCGGGGGGCTGGAGCGAATCCCAGCAGTCATAGAGCGCGAGGCGGGGTACACCCAGGACAGGAAGCCAGTCTGTCGCAGGGCCACAAATAGACAAACACAGACACACCTACGTACAAGTTTAAAGAGTCCAATGCACCTAACCCGCATGTCTTTGGATGTGGGAGGAAACCGGAGCACCCGGAGGAAACCCACGCAAACACGGGGAGAACATGCAAACTCCACACAGAAAGACCACGGGAATTGAACCCATAACCTTCTCGCCGTGAGGCAACAGTGCTAACCACTGAGCCACCGTGCTGCCCACAAATTGTAATATTTTTTTAAATTTATTTTTGTTTATAATATAGCAGCAACAACAACTGTACTGACTAATAATGCTACCATATAATTTTAGAGAAAGAGACAAAAAGAACCTGATAAATTAAAACACAACAGAAAAGATAAAACCAACTAACAATGAACATAAATAAATATAGAAATAAATAACTATTTCCTGTGAACACCTAGTGACTCAAGTTTAATGACAATTTGTTTTGGTCAAACCATATTTTCAATGTGTTAATTTCTTCATTGATTTCCTCCAGAACTATCTGGCAAGCTAGAAAACTGCTGCATCCTTGTAAGAGCAGAATACTACTGGAATGAATTTGAATAAGGAAAGTTTTTTTTTTTTTCTTGCCAAAATGGATGCTGCACTCACTGCAGTTTATTGTCTGGAATAGCCCCAGATTGCATTTCAGAGCTTCTGGAATTCAAACATTTTCGTGCGGGTTGGGTCACAGCTTTTTTGTTTTTCACCACTTAAATCCCTGAATATGTCAATCGTGAGTCACGTTTGTGCAGATTAATGTTACTAACTGGGACTCCTGTCTCGTTGCGAGAAAGAAACAAGAATCACAGCTCCAAACGCTGCGCGGCTCTCTGCCGAGTCAAGTTAGAATGATAAAGTCCAGTCGGAATTACTAAATTCAAAGCGAAATGACGTTTAAATCAAATGACACCTCTTTTGAAATACTGAAATATTAACAAACTGCAATCAATCAAAGCGTTTTTTTCCTCCCAAAACGAGATGTCCTGCGTTGACGTGCAGCAGCCGGCTCAGCTCAGAGGTACGGAGTGACATTCATGCCAAAATGTCTGAAAGGAAATGCTTTTGACAAAAACTACAGATTTTATTTATGTCCAGAGATCAAGGATCCAGTGACCAATTTAAAATGTTGACATAGAAAACCTGTAAAGCCTACTTTTAGTACACAGAAAATTCACAAGAGGTATCTATAAGGTAATCAAATCGATAATGACATCGATAGCGAAAAAATCTTATCAATACCCATCCCTATTTACGACGCATTTACTCATTGGCATGCAAGATTGTGTGCCAGTGTGGGGGGTCAAATTCGTACTCATGTCAAGGTGGCTTTTCAGCATGCACGATGAATTGTGTGCCACTGCGGGGATCAAATTGATGCAAGTGTCAGGATGGCTTTACTGTACAAGTACCCTACCTACCATGATTAATTTTTTACAATGTTATTTATTCTTTTATTTAAACCTTGTCTACCTAAATGACAAGGTTGGACAAATGAGAATTGATGTAGCTCTTTCACTACAAATACTCTGTGAAACTCCTCAGTTTTCTCTTTTATCAACTTTGCTTTTATTGCCAATGAGAATGGTGTGTCGCTGGTAGCTGTCCCTGGCTGCACCCAAGTTGTGAGTGAGATGCTTCTGGCTTTGGCCGATGACACACTCCTGTTTGGAGAATGGAGGAGCAGTGCCGTCCTGACTTAAAGTATTTGATCAGACTTGATGTGAAACACATGACATGCCAGCTAATTATCATCGCACATCCTTTGCACTTTGCTTATTTGTTTCTAAAGTGGAGCCACACTTTGGACTGGTTACTGCGGCCCATCTTTTACACTGCTGTGATGCAATCCATGTATGCGCTAGCTGATTTTAAACAAACTGATAAAATACCCTGAATTCAAACTACTCTAAGGCCACTGGCAAAGGTTTACATGAGGGGTGGTCCAACACCAAACAATGATCCGCCTGATTTTGGCATTTTAGGTTTTTCATCTAGTTTGGGATGTAATGATAAAGAAAAGAGGAAAAATGAAATGTAGTCCAGGAAAATAAGAAAATCTCAGCAAGAATTCCCTCTTTCTTGATGGACTAATGTGCAGATATTTAAGTTATTATCGATTGTCTCTACTTTTACTCTGAAGATGAGTTCTACCTGCAGTCTCGGAGGTTACATGACACACCCACTACACTCCACAAAACACTCCCTGATGTAATGACCTGCTGGAATTACGCAAATCTGTCCTAGCCCTAAACTGGAATGGAGCTGATTTTTACCAGAAGTCACTCTGTGTTGTGTATATATATATATATATATATATATATATATATATATATATATAGCAGACTGGAGGTCCACTTTCCAGACTTCTGCTAATTGATGATTACTGCCACCTAATGGATTTGTTGACAACAGCTATAAAAGAGCACCTGAACACTATCTGGTGGAATTAAGGAATAAAATCTGCTTCCTTCCACCAACCAATTATATGTGTTCTGTACGTCTATTGGTTTGTAGTCTAACAAATGTATACTACTGAATGGGTTAAGAATATTGGCACATGAAGAGAATGCTTAACCCACCCCCCCTTCTTCTCTACAGATGTCAACAGAAGATGCCAAGCAGGAGAAGAAGAATGACCAGGGTCCTCAGGCAAAGAAACCCAAAGTGAAAACGAAGACAGTGGATCTGCCCATAGAGAGCAACTTGCACTGGCAGCTCTCTAGGCAAGTGCTAAATGGATTTGTGGAAAATGAGGTAATAATTCCTCAAGACTCATGAGGATTATGTAGTATGCTTATAGTATTTGTTCAACCATAGTGTTAGTGTAGTTGAGTCCCCCTCCCCCCAATTTGGTGCTTAATTTACAACAAAAAAAAGTGTCATCTTTAACTGTGGAATTTATTTGTATGATAATAATAACTTAAAGGGACATAATTAGGGATGCACCGATCCACAAGTTTCACTTCTGATCTAATCCCGATACCTGAATTTGGATATCTGCCAATACCAATACTTTTGCAATCCGATACCAGAGCTCTGTTTGCTATAATAATAATAATAATAATAATAATATTATCATTATTGTTGATTTTATATGAGGATTTTCTTAAAAAGGAGACCTGAAAGTTCAGCTACAATTGAACCACAAGGTGCATCTGAAATAAAATCCTAGATTTGACGTTTTGTTGAAAGAATTAAGTACTTTAATTTTTTTTATAGACTTAAAGAGAAAAGACAGCACTCTCTATCTCGCCTCAATTTCAATGGAGCTTTATTGGGAGACATATGTTTACGTTGTCAAAGCAATTGTTACAGAGTAAAAATTAAGTCGTCTGTCTGTCTCTCTCTGTCTCTCATTTGCGCTCTCTCGCTCACTTTCGCACTCCCTCCATCTCTCTCTTTTTCTTTCTCTCTTGCTGTGTTCGTGCTGCGCAAACTTTGAGCTTTTCGAAACACAAAGCCTTTCAACTGTAAAATTAGTGTATCATCATTGACGCTCGCGCAAGATTTTAATGGAGACTTTTTCTCTTTCAGCGGACAGAATCTCTGTTGGGCTTCTGCTCCTCGGCTGCACGCTGAGTTGGCTTTTCATAGCATTTTACAGCCTCGGGACAGTAAAGCGGCTAACTTTTTAGCACACATTTTCATCGACAATTCAGTTAATTTTTCGGTAAATCTGTGCTCGATGAACAGACAATTTGAATCCGAGAGCCGGGTAGAAATTTGCCGCTAACCGCAGCTAGAACACTATGGAAGAGCGATCTCTCAAACAGCCCGGCTTCAAAAAACTTCCCTCTCCCCTCCTCCCGCTCTGCAGTAAACTAGCAGAAAGCAAACAACAGTTGAGAGGATTCACAGTGGCTCTCCTTCGGTATCGGAAAATGTCGCAGGTTGGATTGGTGTTATCCGATAAGTGAAATACTTCTGTATCGGAACCCGATACCGATCCAGGATCAGATTGGTCCCATCCTAGACATAATCATGACGATGCAATTAAGCTGATAATCCCCCATGGCACATACACCTAATGATATTTTAATGACCTTCATAATGTTTCACGTATGCCACAGTTGTATTTTACTTCACACATCGTGCATTGAATGCATGTATTGAGTTACTATGCTGTTTGGTTCCACATTACTTTATCAATGTGTCTAACATTTATCATAACAGTTCTCACTAATCTGTAACATTTTCTCTGCGACTCTTCAGGGTAAAATGATCATGCAGGACAAGCTGGAGAAGGAGAGAAATGAAGCAAAGAATAACGTAGAAGAGTATGTGTATGACATGAGGGACAAATTGCACGGCATCCTTCAGAAGTTTGTCGGTGAAGCTGTGAGTAGTTTCCATTTGGATTCTCTAGATAGCACAATAATGCATTTCCGCATGCTTTTGGAAAGCCTTATCATGTACCCTGTAAAATGCAGTGAGTGAGTGAGTGAATGGATAAATACAGTCAGGGCCGTTAGTGTTTGGATAGCAACACAGTATTTGTAATTTTTCTTTTAACTTTGGCCAATTTTCTGTTAATTGGGCAAAAGGTGAGTTAATGCCCATCTCTAAGAAAGTTGATACAACATATTTATCACATTTTACAACAAAAATCTGCCCTATACTCATAAACCAGCCCTCAAGAGATACAAGAAAAAATACGGCTAATAAATCATACACTTTTTCTATCAATTTTACTGCCCTGACTTGACTACTGTCTCACATGCAGGATCGTGATGCTTTTTCATTAAAACTGGAGGAAACAGAGAACTGGCTGTATGAAGATGGAGAGGACCAACAGAAACAAGTTTATATCGATAAACTGTCTGAACTGAAGGTAAACATGCTTGCAGTGAGTGAAGTAACAAATCTGCAATAATTAAAAGAGAACTTGATGGCGTGAAATTACAGATCACCATTAAAGACTGTACGCACAGTCGCAATGTTAAAATTGTTCGGTGCAAGTAGATTTTGACTTCTCTTTTTGGCAATGCTAATTTAAATTTTTTTCCAAAATGAAATCTCAACTGTATTTTGTCTTTTATAGGCAAAGTAAAGATAGCTATTCATTGTTAAACAGTGACTTTAATGACTTCACTGTTGCAACACTTCTTTAGAAGTCTGAAACTGCTTACACCGAAAGAGGAATCCTTAAATCTTTATTTTCACTTTTATCCCTCTCATTTGTCAAATTTTACAGAACCTTTGTATCTTGTTTTCTTTGCCTTGCTGACTGACTGAAGTTTACATTCCCTTAATACAGAAAATGGGCCAGCCTATTCAAGACCGACACCTGGAAGCTGAGGAGCGACCCAAAGCCTTTGAGGAGCTTGGTAGGCAGCTCCAGATGTACATGAAGACCACTGAAGCTTACAAAGCAAAGGTAACCTCTGCACCGTGAGGATAAGGTTGTTTTTGTGTTACAAAAACGTTGGCTCGGTTTCACCGTAGAGGACAGTGGGTTGTTGAAATTTCTCAGCTGGTCCAGGTTTTACTTGGTGGACATGATTTTGAGTGAGCAGACTGAAGGGCTGCTGGTGTGCTTCCGCCAACATTTGAAGAGATACCTCACTCAGGAAACCTGTTTAAAAACAAAATAGTTTTTTACTGTGATGTGCAGACATGTTGATATTGTTTCGCTATATATTATCATGTGTGGAGCTATTGAAACCAGACAGTGTACACTTCTATCAGCTGCAGAGGAATCATGCTTTGTGCAGGAGGAAATGTGGTCGGCCAGACAGGCAGCACACTCTCACGAGCGCCACTAGCTTAGCTTATGGCAAGCAAAAAGTGGACGCTCTCGGTATGGCTGAACAACTGTCCAGTTTCTGGGTATTCTGTGTTGGTACGCGCCTGCGGCTGACGTGCTTAATGAATTCCTGCACAAAAAGTAGTTCCCAGATAATTGATTTATATTCCTGTGAGATAATGAGTATATATTAATTACAAAATTTACCAGTAATAAAATTATAAAGATAACTGAAGTTTTAAGAGTGGCAGTCATAAATATTTAAGAAACTTAAAGTTTATGAGCAACTTCGCATGTTATTGCTCAAGCACATTGTAAACATTGACACAATGAAGTTTGATGCGGAAGAGTTCAGAAAGATACGATTGGAATGTTTTGATTACCATTTACAGTTGGCGATGAAAGACTTGGGTGTTAATTTCATGTTAAAGTCAGAACAAAAAGCTGCACTGAAAGATCTATCTGGGACAAAGAGACACGTTCTGTGTGTTGTCGCTCCAATGAGAGCGGCACGCTGAGCAGGGTGGAGAAAGTAGTCCAGCGAGCTCAATCTGTGGGCGCGAGCTATCCTACAATTCCATAATAGCAGAGATGTCGGTCCAATGACAACGGCAGTCTGAGCAGGGTGGACAGGCAGCATATACAGGCGCACGTTTATAAACACTTTTGTAGGGATGATTATAAGAATATCATGCAGGTCAAGAATAGATTCACATCAAGACTGCTACAGAGTATTTTCATGGCACCTGACACCATATTACTGAGGAACATTGTAGCGCCTCACGTTGGACTGAGAGGAGACTAATGTAAGGATGAGCCACAAAGTGTTTGCTTAAAATGTGCACATGACTGTTTGCCATCTGTATTTGCCCAAGCTGTTGATCGCTCTTCAGTATTTACATTGTGTCATTGAAATACACATATGGGCTGCATACCTTCCCCTCCAGTTCATGGACACTTGCCATTCTCATGTCCTTTACGGCTACAAATGCCTTACATAAGACGGCAATCTCCAAGACATCAATTTAAACAAAGACAGCCAAAATCGTCCATGAAAATCTGGTGTTGCAGCTCCTTTGTGGCAAAAAAAAAAAAATTCTGAAACAAAATGCTGTCTTGTCTCCATTGTGGGGCACTGATAGCAAACTGCTGATCCACATGTGTGCTGACATTAATTTCTTGTCTGAACAAGTTATGCACATCCATTGCTGTTTCTTAATTTTCTTGGGGAATATTTCTCCAACATCCAAGTTAAAAGTCAAAGAGATTGTACCCCTCGACATTATTGGAAAAATTCTGAGAATCGTCTCTGTACCTACAGTGCATCTAGAAAGTATTCACAGCACTTCACTTTTTCCACATTTTATGTACAGCCTTATTCCAAAATGGATGAAATTCATTCCCCCTCCAAATTCTACACACAATACCCCATAATGACAATGTGGAAAATGTTTGTTTGTTTTTTTAGGTTTTTGCAAATGTATTAAAAATAAAAAATTAAGAAATCGTATGCACAGCCTTTGCCATGAAGCTCAAAATTGAGCTTGGGTGCATCCTGTTTCCATTAATCATCCTTGAGATGTTTCTACAGCAGAATTGGAGTCCACCTGCAGTAAATTCATTTGATTGTACATGATTGGGAAAGGCACACACCTGTCTACATATAAGGTCTCACAGTTGACAGTGCATGTCAGAGCACAAACCACGTATGAAGTCAGAGGGATTGTCTGTAGACCTCTGACACAGGAATGTCTCAAGGACAAATGATGAACTTTAATGCCTAGATGGACATGGTGATTTTATCTACTCATTGCAGGATCCCTTTTAATTATCAGGACTCAAATGAGGCCAACAGGAAACCTAAAGCCAGCATTTAAATGTAAAATTTAGTTTGAAATTCTAAAATGCAGATCACAGTTAAAATAAGTGACTTCAAGAAAATATTACTGTAAAAATCCTTCTTTAGTTGTTTTTCACTCATGTTCTGTAAAGTCCACTGATAAACACAAACATAAAGCAGAAACAATTAATAAAACACAAATTCAAAGTTCTGAAATCAAACATGCACGTTAATCCTCGACTGCACTGTCTGCTTCCCTTGATAAGTCATATTTTGTCAAAATCTGGCATTGCACGTCTCTGTAGTTATCACTGGATTTTTGTTGTTGTTGTTTATTGCACTGTTTTAAAGGACATGTCGCACTGAAATCAGTATGTTCTCTGAGGGGTAATTGCCAGTACTCACTAGATTGGCCGTGCCAACTGCTGTTCCTCAGGTAGTTCTTTAGGCGACACAGACTTCACTTCTTTCCAATTCCACTCATGGATATTTGGGCAGCAAAAACCGACCATTTCAGCAACTTTAAACTACACTCACTACAGTACGACGTCATCATTGATGTTCAAAAACCTGTCCATGCTTTTGTCTCCTCTAGGCTTGATTACTCTAACTCCCTGCTCTTTGGGATCTGTTGGAAAAAAAACTTTAAAGGCTCCAGTACATTCAAAACAGTGCAGCTAGAATTCTGATGAGTGTACGTAAACAGGAACACATTACACCTATACTCATAACCTTCACTGGCTCCCCATCACCTACAGAATCCATCACCCTCCATTGCATCCATGGCAATGCCCCACATACCTCAAAGATCTCCTCACTCGCCCACACATCCTCCCATTCCCTCCGTGCATACAACACTAATCTTCTCCATCCCTCTTGCACCAAACTTCACACCATGGGAGACAGAGCCTTCTGTTCAGCTGCCCTTCATATTTGGAACTCCGTCCCTGACCATCTGAGGGCTCCACAGACTGTGGAAACTTTAACAAAAAAGCCTCAAAACATACCTATTTAGACGGACCTATCACAGGTCTCAATAATTTGAATCTGTTCCATCTTAGTATTTTCATTCTATTTTATTATTTTGTTTTGGTTTTATTCTATTCTGCTGACTTTGATTTTATCTTAAGATTTACTGTTTCTATTCTCTTTTTTATTTATTTTTTCCCCTGTAGCACTGAGATTTTTATTCATGAAAGGTGCATTATAAATGAAATTTATTTTTATTTTTGTCATTATTATCATGACATTGCTTAACGTGATGTCATTGAACATCACGTTACACTCATTTTGTGTAAAACAATCAGTTCTGTTGATGAATGCTTATTTTCTTTTATGAATTAAATATTTATCGAATCACAGAAATCTGAAAACACCATAAGTGTCTTACTGTGGAAAACTGAAAGGATGATGCCATCGCCCTGCCTCTGTAACATGTTGTTAACAGTGTAATTTTACAGTCTAATTTAGCTTATTATTATTAATTAATTAATTTATTTATTTATTTATTTTTCTTGGTGGTGGTGGGACAAAGCGCTGGTGTTCTCCAGCTGAAAAACTCACCCAGAGCAGACAGACACTGAGGGGCTTCTTTAAACAAAAACCCTTAAGTACAACACCAATTCCAATGAAGTTGCGACATTGTGTAAAATGTAAATAAAAACAGAATACAATGATTTGCGAATCCTCTACAACCTGTATTCAATTGAATACACCAAAAAGACAAGATATTTTATCCTCTGGGGTCCGAGGGCATTTTTTGGACAGTTCACTTGCCTGGCATAAATGTTTTATTATTGCTGTTAACAGCTCTCCCTGCATCCCACAATCAAGTTTTATGTCTTTTTTTTTTCCAGGACAACCTGTACTTTCAGAATATATATGCTATAGTGGTGTTTTATAAGTGTAATAAAGGTTTAGAATCAGAAATAAGAAAGAAAAAAAATAAAGCGGAAAATAATTTTCACACACAACTATTTTGATACTTTAATAAAGGTAATTTGGGGTCTTGTAGAAAAGACTGTATAATATAAATGTTCTAACAATAAACACAAATGCACATTTTGAACAATATATACAAAATGCGTTTTGTTTGCCTTCATCTCAAAGCAATTTCTGTCAGCTATTACACAAAGGTTACATCTCAAACTTCTACTTCTATGAAGCTGACTGCGTTTTGTCCTGCTCTGAAAGCAGCTGTGACACTTTGGCCCATTTACACTCTGAGGAGTGGCCCCTCCCCCTCGCTCCATTGATATGACAAACAGTGCTATCCGCCAGCGAGAGAGCTTGCCACAGGCTTATTCAATAACATTCACAGGTGATGACTAGTGGAGCATCTCTGATACTCACACACTCTGTGTTTGAGCATGTGAGATTGTGTGAGAGGCCCTCCGTCTGCTCCCTCTGCTGTGCGTAATGGCGCAGGGCGCATTGAAGCCAGCAGCCAGGGGGCTATTCAAACAGGCCAACTGGTAGCACATTACTGCTTAAAACGATCTTTAGTTTATCACATGAGGTAAATCTGTCCCACGATTGAATTTTGGAAAACCATGTGACGGTGAACCAATTCCGATTGGGCACTCACTTTGCGCACATCATCACACAGCTTCCATATGAGGAGTACAAAGATAGTGGACGGCTGGCTCGAAAGTCCGCGGAGTTAACTTTTCAGCACAAAAAAGTACGTTTCTATCTCATATCATTAAAAAGTTGTTTATAATTTAGTAAAACTTGGTCTCAGCCGTCATATACGATGGCGTCGGCCCCAGAGGGTTAATGTTCAAACTGATAAACTTTGTTTTTGTGCAAATATTTGCTCATTTTGAAATGGATGCCTGCAATACATTTCAAAAAAGCTGGGAGAGTGGTATGTTTACATTGTGTTACATCACCTTTCCTTCTAACAACACTCAGTAAGCATTTGGGAACTGAGGACACGAATTGTTGAAGCTTTGTAGGTGGAATTCTTTCCCATTCTTGCTTGATGTACGACTTCAGTTGTTCAACAGTCCGGCGTCTCCGTTGTCATATTTTGCGCTTCATAATGCACCACACATTTTCAGTGGGCGACAGGTCTGGACTGCAGGCAGACCAGTCTAGTACCCGCACTCTTTTAGTATGAAGCCACACTGTTGTAACACGTGCAGAATGTGGCTTGGCATTGTTTTGCTGAAATAAGCAGGGACATCCCTGAAAAAGACGATGCTTGGATGGCAGCGTGTGTTGCTCCAAAACCTGGATGTACCTTTCAGCATTGATGGTGACAATCACAGATGCACCGCTTGGTGAGTGTTGTTAGAAGGAAGGGTGATGTAACACAGTGGTAAACATACCACTGTCCCAGCTTTTTCAGGGCTCCACATAGCCATTTGGCTGCTGGCCCGGGGCTGATTTGGCCCACTTTTGGGCCACTACGGGCCAGTACAATTTATCAAATGATGGCCTGCTCAGCTAAATTCTATTTATTTTACCATATTTTGCGGCGGCAAAGTCGAGTTTCTTCACATCTCCGTGTCATCACACTTCACCGAGTCCGCCATGTTTGTTTCGGTCTTCTTTTTCTTTGTTTTGGTCTCGGACCACATCTCGCATCTCGGGTTGGGTATCATTAAGAAATGATTTGATCAATAGTCTTTTTGCTTAACGATTCCCTTATCGGTCCTTCAGAGCGGCCATTGTTTTTGAGGGTCTTTGTCGGGAAAATGATCATTTCTCTACATTGATTGCAGACCCTGCGGCGGGTCTGTAATCAACCGCTTCTGCAGAACGACTGCACTTTGAAGCATGAAGCAGGGGTTCGATCCGCTGGGTCGTTGGAGTTTATCTTAATTTTTCCCAGCTAAAACCCTACAGAGCATATGCCTCTGAGTAATATATACCCTTTTATGTTAAACCGACCTGTTATGGTCTTCTGAAACAGTTGATAGATGTATTTTATAACTTAAAAACAGGACCGATGCTAATGCATTAGCATGTCTATGGCATTTTCAATGTTAAAGTTAGCATTAGTTGTTGGCATTTCAGCATGTTTGTGTGCTTTTGTTTTCTGTATAATAATTAATGGCTCAGCGCTTGTCATAAAAGAGTCAAATGTATTCAAATTTTTTTTAATATTTTTTAACTTATTTTTATTTATATATTAATAATAATAATAATAATAGCAGCAGCAACAACAACAGCAATAATAGTAATAATAACTCTTCAGAAGTGGCAAGTCCGCTTCTTAACTCCTCTCAAAGGCATTAAAATATGTCATTCGTGACTGTGAGTAACTTAGTGGGATCTTGTCTTGTTTCAGTCAAGAAACGAGAATCATCCTCCTTTCCATTGGCACAGCTCCAAACGCTGCATGGCTCTCTGCCGAGACAGACTCCGGTCAGAATTAACTTCAAAACGAATTTCCGCTTTAAATAAAATGACACGTCTTTCCAAACGCTGTAATACAGAAAATAAACTACAATCGACTAAAACATTTTTTTTTTTTTTTTAAATTTTCGTTAGTTTTCACAAAACAGTACCAAAACAGAGAAGTAAATAATTATACAAGGAGTGATTACAAAATAAAACCACAATAACACCCAGAAACCCACCCACCCCAGCTGTCACCACAAAAACATATAGAGGTATTGCACTGATAGGTCAAATCACATACAACAGTATAAGTGTTCCAAGAACAGATTGTACATTGAGAAGTAAATTAACATACAAAAAGAGAAAAAAAAAAAACAAACAAAAAAAAAAAACCAGCCATCAAGGACTATACTATGTTGTTGGGTTATCAAAGAAGATAAAAAAGGATTTCCACACCTTTAAAAAATTTTTGCTCCGACCCACGTAATACATATCTAATCTTCTCGAGATGAAGATTTACTAGGACCTCTCTTATCCAGTGTGTCAAAGAAGGTGGCACAGGGTCTTTCCACTTTAAAAGAATGAGGCGACGTGCCACCAAAGTGGTAAAAGCTATTACCTTATGACCACCCGCTGGGAGCCATACTTCCCCAGGCAGTACCCCACCCGAAGTAACCCCAAATAGTGCAATTAGAGGATTAAGTGGTATCCTGACTCCCAGTACCGTGGACAATGCTTCAAATATGTCCCTCCAAAATCTTTCAAGACAGGAGCAGGCCCAAAACATGTGGAGGAGGGTAGCCTCACTAACTTTGCACCTGTCACATGTAGCGTCCGTTTGCGGTAACATTTTTGCTAATTTAGATTTGGATATGTGAACTCGATGTACAACCTTGGTGTGCACACATGGATGAAGAATTGACTCGTTTTAATATGTCAGCCCACAAATTATCATCAATTGATATCTGAAGGTCTCTGCCCCAAGAATGTTGAATTTTAGAGTTGCTAGACGAGACAGAGTCCAGTTGCTTAATGATAAAAGAAATTGCCCCTTTCTTTTCCACACCAAAATTGAAAATATGATCCAAAATACCTTTAATTGGTCTGTGTGGAAACTCTGATACCGTCTCCTTCACATAGTGTCTAGCCTGTAGGTATCTAAAAAAGTTAGATGCAGGTAAAGTAAATTTCTGGGATAGTTGTTCAAAAGATGCACACTTCCCTTCTATATAAAAATCAGCTAGAGTTTTAATGCCCTTTTTGTGCCAGATTGGAAAAGTATTGTCAAGCAGTGAGGGCTGGAAAAGATGATTTTGTGCTATTGAACCAAACAGTCCTCCTTGCTGTAATTTGTAATGCTTTCTAAATTGTATGTAGATTTTGCATGAGTGCATAACTATGGATTTTACATCTGGAATACTAGGCAAATTTACTGGCACGGGTGAAGCTAAAAAGGCAGATAAATTTACCGGAATACATGAAAGCTTTTCCATGGATACCCACAAGGGGCAGTTCTCATCTGAGATGCAATGCACCCAAAACATCATAGAATGCAAATTTGCAGCCCAATAGTATTGTCTAAAATTTGCAAGAGCTAGACCTCCATTTTGTTTTGTTTTTTTGTTTGTTTGTTTTTTTGCAAAAAAAACCTTATGTAGACGAGGATTCTTGCCATTCCAAATAAACCATGATAGAGCTGCATCCAGTTTTTTAAAGTAACTCCCAGGAATAAATAAGGGCAGACACTGAAACAAGTATAAGTATTTTGGAAGAATAGTCATGTTAATTGAATTAATCCTACCTATAAGTGAAATAGGAAGGGCAGACCAGGTTAAAAGGTCCCGCTTGGTTTCGTCTAAAAGCTTCCTAAAGTTTTTTTTTAAATAGGTCAGAAAATTCTTTGTCATTACAATACCAAGGTACATGAAGTGTTCTTGGGTAACTTTAAATGGGACATGAATCCGCTCCAACGCAGAGTCCGCTAAATTTAGAGGCATTAACTCGCTTTTTTGCAAATTTAACTTATACCCAGAGACCTCCCCAAATCAATATAAAGTATCAGTAATTTGAGGGATTGTAGACTCGGCATTTGATACATATAAAAGAAGGTCGTCGGCATACAAAGAGAGCTTATGTACTAGATTTCCCCTGAGGATACCCGAAATAGAGTGATTCGCCCTTATAGCAACCGCGAGTGGCTCTATAGCCAGAACAAATAAAAGTGGGCTAAGGGGCCAGCCTTGTTTAGTCCCACGCTCTAACAAAAAAGGCTCAGAATATAGATTAGTCAACACCCTAGCAGAGGGAGATGAATACAGCAGCCGAATCCATGCAATGAAAGATGCTCCAAATCCAAATTTGACCAGAGTCTGGAAAAGAAAGTCCCATTCAACCCTGTCGAATGCTTTCTCTGCATCCATAGAAAGAAGGCATTCAGAGGGAGATTCACAAGGGGAATACATAATGTTTAACAGATGTCGAATATTTAAAAAAATGGGCCTTTTTTTTAATAAAGCCGGATTGATCATCCAAGATGATGCAAGGTAGAATCTTTTCTAAACGGAGTGAGAATTTTTGCCAGCAAGATTGGCCTGTAGGAACGACATTCTACTGGATCTTTCCCTTTTTTTAACAAAAGCGAAATGCACGCCTGGTTGAGAGTAGGAGGGAGTTCACCAGACGAGTAGGCTTCAGCATAAACCTTTGTCAAAATCGGGGATAGTTGTTCACTGAAGGCCTGATAAAATTAATTTGTAAAACCATCAAGGCCTGGAGCCGTTTTAGTTTTCAGCGAGTTAATGGCCAAGCAAATCTCTTTCTGAGTTATTGATCTATCCAAAGTAGTGATCTGATCTACAGAGAGTGTAGGCAAGTCTAAGTTTTGAAAAAAGATGCAATTAGATTCAGATCTGGGTTGCAGGAAGTGTATAAATTTGTATAAAAATCCTTAAAGGCATCGTTTATTCCCTGTTGATCTGTATGGACTGTCCCATCTTGTGCCCGTACCCCATTTATAAGCTGCTTTGCCCTTGCTCTTTTCAGTTGTCTGGCCAAGATTTCTCCAGCTTTGTCTCCATGTTTGTACACCATGCTCCTATTTTTAATTAGGAGATTTTCAATGTAATGAGAAGAAAGCAAATCGTACTCAGTCTTAAGTTTAAGGCGCTGTTTCTCCAGCTTCTGAGATGGGGTCTGGACATTTATAATGTCAATCTGTGAAATTTGTTTATCCAGTATTTCTTGTTGTGTCAAAGTATTTTTCCTTTTACTAGCTACATATGAAATTATTTGGCCTCTTAAAAAGGCTTTCAATGTTTCCCAAACAACTGAGATGGACACCCCTGGGGTCACATTAAACTCCAAAAACGAGGTTATTTCCGCTGTAATAAACATAAATTTTTCATCTGACAAAAGCAAAGGGTTGAACCTCCAACACTTTTTAATACCTCTACCACCGGGCAACCTCGGGGTCAACACTAATGGGGCATGATCCGAGATTAAAATCGTTATGTATTCACAAGCTTGCACATACTGGGTGAGATTGCCATCAATGAAAAAATAATCTATCTGGCTGTAGGAGTTATGGACATGCGAGAAAAAAAAAAAAAAAAAAAAAAAAAAGAGTATTCTTTGTTGTATGGATGTAAAAAGCGCCATACTTCAGAAATTCCATATTCCGAAAGAAAGGCTTGCATACAGATAGCTGATGCCTTTTGATTGCCTGCTGCCCTGTCTACAGGAGGATCTGTCCAGCACCGGGTCCATACAAAGGTTAAAATCTCCACCCAATATGAGAAAGTGTGAATTTAGGTCAGGGATCAATGTGATAAGCCGTTGAAAAAACAAAGACTCATCAAAATTGGGTGCATATATATTAACCAGTGCAACCTTCATGCCACATAGGAAACCAGTAACCACCAAATAACGTCCGTCGGCATCAGACCGTGAGCTCGAGTGCATGAAATGTGTATCCTTACTTATAATTATGACCACGCCTCTTGACTTAGCTTGAAAGGTAGATGTGAAATATTGACCACCCTATCCAGTTCTTAATCGAAATTGATCTGAGTTTTTTAGGTGAGTTTCCTGGAGAAACGCTATATTAGCTTTTAATTGCTTGAGATGGGTCATGACCTTCTTGCGTTTAATTGGGTGGTTTAAGCCCTTGACATTCCAGCTGATAATATTTAAATTACTCATCAGGTAATTTAAAAAAGGTGGCATGTTCAGTGCAAGTTTAATAATCAAACAGAATAGAATAGTTATTAACAAGAGAAAGCAGATACCCTCCCTTGGTGACAGCTCAAAAAAACCCCTCAAAACCCCCTGAACCCCCAGTGGTGGACCTAGCTGTTAAATGAACGAACAGCACACCTAACCTAACTAGCATACGCCTTCCAGAAAAATCTAACATTCTGCTATAACTTACTCTAACACCCACATCCCACATAAAGTGCAAAAAAAAAAAAGAAATAAAAGTAAAGAAGACCCCCTGAACTGTAAGAAGAAATATATATATATAGTAATACCTTTCAATTACATTTGCAATTAGTCACTGAGCACTGGTACATTTCCCTCTCAAATGAAAATAGCCAAAGTAATACCTCTGTTTAAATCCGGCGATAAACACACCTTTTCTAATTATAGACCCATTTCACTTTTGCCACAATTTTCCAAAAGTTTAGAAAAAATTTTTGCTAAGAGACTGCAGGACTATTTATCAAAATACGACATACTCCGCGAAGAACAATACGGATTCAGAAAGTGTTGGACTACATCACTTGCTGTGATGGATTTGGTGGAAAATATAGTGACTGCAATTGATAATAAACAATACACAGTATGCATTTTCTTTGATTTAAAGAAAGCATTTGACACAGTTAATCATGGAATACTATTATCTAAATTGCAGCAATACGGAATCAGAGGTCTTGCATATGATTGGATTAATAACATGGCAGATTTCAGTATGTTCACTTTAACAATATCGATTCTGAACTCCGGGAAATTACGTGCGGTGTGCCGCAGGGATCAGTATTGGGTCCATTGTTAGTTTTACTGTATATTAATGATATAAGCTGGGTGTCGAGATCACTGAGGTGTGTCCTCTTTGCTGATGACACAACTGTGTTTTGCAGTGGTGATAATGTCGAACAGCTTCTGGACATGGTGGAGAACGAATTATGAAAGTTCAAGGCTTGGTTTGATGCTAATAAATTGTCACTCCACCTTGGGAAAACTAAATGTATTATATTTGGAAATAAACAATTACCTAAATTTAAAAATTTGACTATAAACAATACGGAAATTGAGGTAGTAACAGAGAATAAATTCCTTGGTGTTATAATTGACAATAAACTAAGTTGGAAAGTACATATAAACTATATTAAATCAAAAATGTCCAAATCTATCGCCAGCTTGTATAAAGCCAAAGACACACTATCAGGGGAGGGGTTACTTACATTATACCATTCATTAATAGCACCATACATGACATATTGCATTGAGTTGTGGGGAAATACTTATAAATCAAACACTAATCAAATATTCCTTCTACAAAAACGAGACATACGTATCATCTGCAATAAACACTTTTGTGAACCAACTCATTCCCTATTTATTTCTTTGAACGTAATAAAATTTAGAGATATGGTGGAGTACATTACACTACAGATTTTGTTTAAAGCAAAAAACCAAGCCTTGCCGAGACATGTCCAGAGGCTGTTCGAAATGAGGGATTCTGAGTATAGTTTACGTGGCTGTGTATTATTCAAGAAACCATTAATTTGCACTAATGTAAAAGGTTTTTGTGTATCCGTGACAGGGGTGAAGATGTGGAATGAGTCTCCTATTGAGATCAAAATGTGTGGTACTCTGGCATGTTTTAAGCGACTCTGCAAAAAAGTAATTGTTTCAAAATATTGTAGTGGGATCGTCGTGAAGTGACTGTGTCAAGTATGTAATGTTTGCTTGTGTGTAAGTATGTATGCTTAGGTATATGTGGGTATGTCCTGTAACATGACTGGGAAGCATATGTGATGGTATATGTATTGTACAAGTATTTGTGTGTGTATAGATATATATGTGTATGTATGTATGTATGTACGTATATGGGTGGGTGTGTGTATATGTGTGAATCAGTAGTGAGTGTATTTATTGATTTCGTGGAATAAGGGGTGGGTCTTGATAAGTTATGCTTCTACCCACCCCCTTTCGGTTACATGGGTTTTGATTTTGGTCAGTTTTTGGATTATTGTGTTTTGTTTTTTGTTTTGTGTTTGTAAATATTGTATTTCTTTTTTATTCAACCATGTGTGTCGAAATAAAATAATTCAATTCAATATATATATATATATATATATATATATATATATATATATATATATATATATATATATATATATATATATATATATATATATATACACACACTCAACAAAAATATAAACGCAACACTTTTGGTTTTGCTCCCATTTTGTATGAGATGAACTCAAAGATCTAAAACTTTTTCCACATACACAATATCACCATTTCCCTAAAATATTGTTCACAAACCAGTCTAAATCTGTGATAGTGAGCACTTCTCCTTTGCTGAGATAATCCATCCCACCTCACAGGTGTGCCATACCAAGATGCTGATTAGACACCATGATTAGTGCACAGATGTGCCTTAGACTGTCCACAATAAAAGGCCACTCTGAAAGGTGCAGTTTTGTTTTATTGGGGGGGGGATACCAGTCAGTATCTGGTGTGACCACCATTTGCCTCATGCAGTGCAACACATCTCCTTCGCATAGAGTTGATCAGGTTGTCAGTTGTGGCCTGTGGAATGTTCCTCTTCAATGGCTGTGCGAAGTTGCTGGATATTGGCAGGAACTGGTACACGCTGTCGTATACGCCGGTCCAGAGCATCCCAAACATGCTCAATGGGTGACATGTCTGGTGAGTATGCCGGCCATGCAAGAATTGGGACATTTTCAGCTTCCAAGAATTGTGTACAGATCCTTGCAACATGGGGCCGTGCATTATCCTGCTGCAACATGAGGTGATGTTCTTGGATGTATGGCACAACAATGGGCCTCAGGATCTCGTCACGGTATCTCTGTGCATTCAAAATGCCATCAATAAAATGCACCTGTGTTCTTCGTCCATAACAGACGCCTGCCCATACCATAACCCCACCGCCACCATGGGCCACTCCATCCACAACATTGACATCAGAAAACCGCTCACCCACACGACGCCACACACGCTGTCTATCTGCCCTGGACAGTGTGAACCAGGATTCATCCGTGAAGAGAACACCTCTCCAACATGCCAAACGCCAGCGAATGTGAGCATTTGCCCACTCAAGTCGGTTACAACGACGAACTGGAGTCAGGTCGAGACCCCGATGAGGACGCCGAGCATGCAGATGAGCTTCCCTGAGACGGTTTCTGACAGTTTGTGCAGAAATTCTTTGGTTATGCAAACCGATTGTTTCAGCAGCTGTCCGAGTGGCTGGTCTCAGACGATCTTGGAGGTGAACATGCTGGATGTGGAGGTCCTGGGCTGGTGTGGTTACACGTGGTCTGCGGTTGTGAGGCTGGTTGGATGTACTGCCAAATTCTCTGAAACGCCTTTGGAGATGGCTTATGGTAGAGAAATGAACATTCAATACACGAGCAACAGCTCTGGTTGACATTCCTGCTGTCAGCATGCCAGTTGCACACTCCCTCAAATCTTGCGATATCTGTGGCATTGTGCTGTGTGATAAAACTGCACCTTTTCAGAGTGGCCTTTTATTGTGGGCAGTCTAAGGCACACCTGTCCACTAATCATGGTGTCTAATCAGCATCTTGATATGGCACACCTGTGAGGTGGGATGGATTATCTCAGCAAAGGAAAAGTGCTCACTATCACAGATTTAGACTGTGTATGTGGAAAAAGTTTTAGATCTTTGAGTTCATCTCATACAAAATGGGAGCAAAAGTGTTGCGTTTATATTTTTGTTGAGTGTATGTATGTGTGTGTGTGTGTGTATATATATATATATATATATATATATATATATATATATATATATATATAAAATAAAGAAAAACAGCTTCAGTAAGCCTTATGGAAAATAGAAATATCTCAAATTAAAAAAGTTACCTTGTTGTAAGTATGGTATGAGTAGAGAGGGCCAAGTTGCGTATATAAGAAAGTTACTGTAGCTGACCAGCAGCAAAGCAAGCTTCGACCTGGCCCGACCATGCACATTTCTTTTAAGACAAAGTACTGAGAGATAGATTATGACAAACTGACAGCCCCCTCCACGTACTTCTCTGCCTCTGCAACCGAGCCGAACCACGTACGTTTACCGTTCGCTTGAGTAATACGGAGCCTCGCTGGGTAGAGTAGAGCTGGTCTCAGCCCCATGCGGTACAGGGACGACATAACAGTCTTGTACTCCCTCCGCTGACTGACGACCTCAGGGCAATAGTCCTCGTACAGTCTAAAAGTGTGTCCCTCGTAGTCAAACTGCTTCTTGCTGCAAGCGTCACGAATCATCACCTCCTTGTTTTTAAAGCGGTGAAAACAAAGGATAACATGGCGCGGCCTACCACCAGGCCCTGGCTTAGGGCCAGATCCGTGGTGAGCATGATCTCTTTCTGGTGGAGATGGGAAAACACTTGGGCCAAAAACTTTCTGAAGCATTTCGGCAAAGAAGATGCTAGGTTGTGGCCCTTCAGTGTCCTCATCCAGACCAGTGATTCTGATATTAGACCTCCTGCTCCGGCCTTCCAAATCCACAACTTTAGCACGTAGCTTCTCATTAGCATCTCGTAGCTTAGCACAAGAGGTTTCCAGCTTATCCAAACAGTGATCCACTGCCCCTTCCTCCAATGATACAGCCGCACATCGTGGTTGTCGAGAGAGTCTTGAAACCCGTCTTGCTTCCGATGGAGTTTGTTGATAGAGGCATTCAGCTCCGCTAAGAGTACATTTTTGTTTTCAGCTAGCGCGGCTAACAAGTCCGCTTTGTTGATAGTACCGTCTCTATCCGTCTTTTCACCCACTTTAGTCGGTTTCGGAGGCATTTTCCAACACGACGTTTCCACAACAGAGCAGAGGGGCACAACTCATGTAAATAGGCTTAAAGTGATAGGTAATGGGTCAAGAAGTAAAGGTTATTGTGGGAGCTTGAATCACATGCGTGTTACTCCATGAGCAGCAAAACCGGAAGCCCCTAAAATGTTTTTTCTTCCCAAAATGAGACGTCCTGCATTCTTTATGAATTAAACTGATACTGACGTGCAGCACAGCTGCAAGAGCTCAGCTCAGAGGTATGGAAAGACATTCATGCCAGTAATGTCTGAAAGGAAATGCTTTTGACAAAAACTACAGATTTTATTTCTATTTATATTCAGAGATCAAGGAGCCACCATGTAGAGTTTTAGGTCCAGAGTTTAAGGATCCAGTGAGCAATTTCATATTTATTTACTTTAAGACTCAATAAAATGTTGTTGACATAGAAAACCTTAAATCTTATTTTTAGTAGACAGAAAATTCACAAGCGGTATCGATAAGGAATCGGATCGATAAGCAGAATCGATAATGGTATCGATATCGATAAAATCTTATCAATACCCATCCCTAACCACGTTCCATGCTTCCGCAGAATCTCGCGCATATTGAAGTGTATGTTGTCGATGCGTGGAGTGTACATTTGACCGTTTCCTTCACCAATTTTTGGCAGTGTTCATTAGCATCTTTAAATCTGCAAGAAACAATGGCTTTTCAGTCGAGTGAGTATACGAGAAATTGTGTAACAGCTGGACATGCCACAACATGTCCTGTGAGACTTCCAACACAGAGGTGTTTTTTTTTTTTTTTTTTTTTTTTTTTTTTTTTGCGCCATGAGCGGCTCCGTGCCGACGCGCGAATTCCTCCGCACGTTTTTCATTACAAAATCTCCTGTAACAGTGGAATGTGCCACAAAAGTGCTATGTCCAGCTCTCTTGCCATTTCTGTGGTAGTCACACGATGTCCCGGATCAACACAGCGTTCAGTTTGGAAATGATCTGGTCGTTCCAGCCTGTCGATGGCCACTCGGTGCGCCGCGCGCCCTCCACCGCTGTGGGCTGTCTTCAAAAAAGGTTTTAACACTCCTTAATCCGTGTGACGCCGACAGAATCTTCACCGAAAGCCATCTGAATCTTTCCAATGGTTTCCAACTGGCTGTCTCTAACAGTTTCTGAAAAATTTTATGGAGCAAAGCGGCAGTCGCTCAGCCATTTCCCTGATAATAAAAATCCGATGAGGGGGTGGACCAGTGCTCACTCAAAGCCTGCCCACAGGCGAATGACGCAACCGACAGGCGTGGAAAAAACTCATGCATGTGCACGAAGGTTCAAGCTTGGCTGATGCAAGCGCACATGATTCAAATCCATATAGTTTTTGAAAAAAATAAAAAGGTCCGTTACTTTTCGGACAGACCTCGTGTGTGTATATATATATATATATATATATGTGTGTGTGTGTGTATATATATATATATGTGTGTGTGTGTGTATATGTGTTTGTGTGTTATTTAAAGAAATCGATTTAACCCCCTACCACCTGCCTCATTTTGGCTTGTCAGTATCTCACAAATAAAAAGTGACATTTCCCATCGATGGGATATACAGACTTAGAAGGGGATAAAATAAGGGAATCGATCTTTTCAACCCAGCACTAATTATTACCGCATGTGTGCGGATAGACTTACAGTCATGAATGCTTTGATGTTGTGTTGCTGACAGGGACAGCATTAAATAATGTGTGACATGTCCTTTAAACGCACAGACCCAAATAAAAGCTAATGTGGTGAGGTTTATTCCTTGTGTTTAATAGTTTCCTCACTGACCAGGGTTAACAGTGACCAAACAGGTGTTTACGTTGTTGTTTGTGTTTCTCCCAATAGGACGAGCAGTATGATCACCTGGATGAGCTGGAAGTCCTGGGGGTGGAGAAGCGAGTGAATGAAGCCATGGGCTGGATGAACTCCAAAATAAACCAACAGATCAATCTTGACCTTACCATGGATCCAGTTGTCAAAGTTGGAGAGATCCAAGCTAAAACAAGGGTACTGAAATCATAGTTGTCACATGTACATGATACCATACATTACAGTGTGAATGCTGCAGTTACCATTACCGCCGGGGCCACAGCATTACCCATCCATATATGTAGGTTTGGTTTTGTTAGTCTACCTTTAGACTAGTTCTGAGAGTCTTTGGGGAACTTTAATGAGTCAGTAATTAATGCAAGATTATTCTGCATTGCACAAGAATGTCTCGAACTGATGGAAGCGATTGGAATGTGTCACAATTAAGGTGTTTTTTGATTGATATGTATTGGATAAATTATACCCAATTTACTAAACAGGTGCATGATTCCTCTCGCTTCGTTTCATATATGCGCTGCTGTTGGATGGAGTAGCCAATCAGCGCTGCTGTTGCTGAACCACAAGGCTGTGGTGCATGTTTCAAAAAGTACACCAATGCTCTCCTTCATTGTAAATATAAAAAAGTCTATTTTTGCAAATCATCAAAAGCGCAGGTCGGTATTGCTCTGTTTCATAGTGCAGTGCCTATGCAGCAATAATAGATAGCACATATGCAAGTTTTATTTACTGTGCAGCCGGTCTGCTCTGTGTCAGTCTGATCCCGTCAGATCTCAGAAGCTAAGCAGAGCTGGATCTGGTTAGTACTTGGATGGGAGACCTCTTTGGAACACCAGCAGCCGTGTGTGTTTCTCCAGGTAAAACTGGAGTTGCATCAGGAGGGCATCCGGCGTAAAAGTTGTGCCAATTATCAATGCGGATCTGGCTGTATCCGCTGTGGCGACCCTGAACAAAACCGGGAGCAGCCGAATGAACAACATTTTAAATATTTACTGTACATTTTAAGAATTTTAAAAACTTACACTGCGAAATTTCACTAAGTAGAGAAAAAATTTTTTTTTTGTCTTTTCACAAAGACTCCTTGGACAAATGAGCCAGAGGGAGTGTGTCCAGAAATGCTGAAGGCTCTGGGTGTGGAGGGACTATGTTGGATGAAACATCTCTTCAAGATTGTATGGAAGTCTGGGACAGTTCCAAAGGATTGGCACACTGGAGGGGTGGTCCCCGTATTGAATATAGGGGACCAGAGAGTGTGCCCACTACAGGGGCATCACACTACTCAGCTTCCCTGGCAACGTCTCCTCCAGGGTGCTGGAAAGGAGGGTTCAGAGGAAAACCTCAGATTGAAGAGTAACAATGCGGGTTCCGTCCTGGCCGTGGAACAACCTACTAGCTATTCACTCTCACAAGGATCCTGGAGGGTGCTTGGGAGTATGCCCATCCAGTCTACATGCATTTTGTGGACTTGGAGAAAGCATATGTTCAGGTACCCCAGGAGATTCTATGTGAGGTGCTGCACGAGTATGGAGCCATCCAGGTCAGGGAGTCAGGGCCATCCAATCTCTGTATTCACAAAGCGAGAGCTGTGTTCGGGTCCTCGGCAGTAAGTCTGACTGGTTTCGGATGGACGTTGGCCTCTGCCAGGGCTCCTCCTTGTCACCAATTCTGTCTGTGATATACACAGACAGGATATCGAGGCATAGTCGGGCTAGGAGGGTCTCATCACTGCTTTTTGCAGATGATATGGTCCTGTTGGCATCATCGGTCTGTGACCTCCAGCACTCACTGGGTCAATTTGTACCTGAGGAGCATCTGGGTTGAGGATCAGCACTTCTAAATGTGAGGCTGTGGTTCACAGCAGGAAACCGATGGACTGTCAACTTCCAGGTAGTGAATGAGATTTTTCCCCAAGTGAAGGAGTTCAAGTACCTCAGGGTCTTGTTCACTACTGATTGGACAGTGCAACGCGAGATTGGCCAGAGAATTAGTGCTGCAGGGGCCCTACTGGACATACAGGGGCATTTGCTCTCCTGTACTGTTGTGACCAAAAGGGAGTTAAGCCAAAATGTGAAGCTCTCAATCGACCGATCAATCTTCGTTCCTACTCTCTCTTTTGGTCATGACCAAAAGAACTAGGTCGTGGGTACAAGCCGCTGAAATGGCTTTCCTAGGGAGGGTGGCTGGTGTCTCCCTGAGAGATAGTGTGAGAAGCTCAGTTATTCATGAGGAGCTTGCAGTAGAGCTGCTGCTTCTTCAAGTTGAAAGGAGCCAGCTGAGGTGGTTCGAGCATCTGGTCAGGATGCTTCCTGGGCGCCTCCCTAGGGAGGTGTTCCAGGCACGTCCAGCTGGGAGGAGACCCCTGGGGAGACCCAGGTCTAGATGGAGAGATTATATCTTAACACTGGCCTGGGAACACCTCGGGATCCTCCAGTGAGAGGTGGTTAATGTGGCCTGGGAAAGGAAAGTTTGGGGTCCCCTGCTGGAGCTGTTATACCCACGACCCAGTCCTGGATAAGCGGTTGAAGATGAGTGATGATTATGACTGAGTGACGTTCTCAGAATTTATAATGGTATCCATTCAGAGTCTAGTAATTTATTTTTTTTGTAAGAATTATCAACCCAGTTTACAGTTATTTCTATGTCAACTAATAAATTATTGTAATACTAATGATCGCATCATGCTTACCTACCTGACATCCTCGTACTGATGAGTGGATCTTGTGTACTCTGGTCCACAGCATGTGACCACTCTGTTTGGTAAAGCGGCACACATTTTTAAATATCTCTTCACCAATAGCAGAACAGGAAGTTGGCTCCACATTCTGCTGTGACTTACCAGTAATGGTAAAGTGTGAAATGTAACTTGATGTATTGTGCTTTGTTCGTCTCTTTCTGTTACACAAAGCAGTGTTAGATTGTTTATAGCAGCAAAATTTGGCTTTGTTACTGTTTCATCAAAATAGTTCTGTTTTTTTATGTTGTTTGTTTTGTTTTTTTTCCCCCAGGAGATTTATTCTGCCTGTAATCCTGTGTTGTCCAAACCCAAGCCCAAGGTGGAACCTTCTAAGGAGGAGAAAACAGAGAATGGACCATTAAATGGGCAGGAAGGAACAGAGAATCACCCATGCGACGCAGACAAGACCAAACCCGCAGATATGGAAAAAGAACCTGTGGAGAACAAGCTCCCTGAAATGGACATTGATTAAGTGTTACAGTTGCTGTTGCTACATTTTACTTTGGCTAGTTCTGCTCCTTGCCGTCGGTTCTGTCATTCTTTTGTTATTATTGACCTTCCAGGCAGCAGTGTCTCTCAATAAGAAAATTGCATAACCTGAATGAATGGACTACCTTACAGCAAACCCATCTGAGAGTGCTATCTGTGTTGCTTTGTTGGCCGTCATGTTAAATTTTATTCAGCATTTTCCAAGCACATTTAAAATACGAATGTCTGATTTGAAGCCATGAAAGTGGAGAGTACAGTAAAAGCACGCATGGCTCATAAAAATGTAAAATAAAACAGTATGTCTAATGGGGTTATAGATAAGTGATACTTGTAAATGTTACGGGATTGTTCCCAAGCTGTACTTAAATAATGCAGTGTTTTGTTTGGCTTGAAAGCAGTAGTTTATTGGTCATCTCGTATCTTTTTTTTTTTTTTTTTTTTTTTTTTTCCTACTTAAGTCTGAATGCTGGTCTAGTAAATCACCTGCGTGGTTATTGTTTCCTGATTAAAAAAAACAAAAACAAAATCACAGTGCTACTGTCAGTCATTTATAAAAAAGTATGTGGTGTGAGAATGAGCTAGTCCACAGTGTGGTGTGTACTCTGAGTGTAATTTCCAGAGGTTTCATGTGCCCTCAGTCTTTGAGTATCTGCTGGATCTAAATGTGCTTTAGAAATGCAGAACATCAGCATGTGCAGCATCAGTTTAACTCCTTATGACTCTTTTCTTCCAGATACTTTCAAACTCCAAGGGCAGTTTCATCAAAATACAGCTGATGTTGGTGTGATTTGGGGGAGGATTGACTAAATTTGACCTTTATCAGTAAAATTGTGAAATTGTAACCTCATTCATTTATTTATTTATTTATTTATTTGAATGTCCGCCACAGTCATATATAGTTCTGTGACGACGTTGAACATTCACATGTACAAACAGTGTCTGGTAGTCCAATGAGAGAATTAGAAACTGTGTGATCTGATATTGGCTGGATGATATTTATTACAGTCCAGCTATAAAGAAGCAACAGGCACACAGACCCTCCGCTGAGCCGGAACCACACGATTTCCGCCGCCACAGAACCTGGTAAATACTGGAGCCGCCAAGTCCCGAATTCCCAGGTGATCACCGTCCCCGACTGTCAGATCTGGTACTGCTGGTGAGAACAAAGACAGTCAAGTGTGGGTGTGTGCACACCCAGTAACAACAACGGTGGGAATGCCACCTCCACCTCTCACTCAATATTCTGTAGAGTACCGCAGTGATTCCTCAGGGGAAAAGAGTGCCGTCCTGCACTCACTCAGCTTCCACAGAAAGAGGAACCGGTACTGCAAACACAATATACAGATATATTGCAAAACAAACGGCTGAGGATATTACCTCCAATGAAGTACGATATCTCGGCGATGAGGTGGAGATGACGTCTGGGTTTTATGGAGTGCGATGATGAAGAATGTGACAGCTGTCAGGAATTAATGAGTGACAGCTGTCACTCCTGGCTGTGTCCGTGGCGGCAGCGCCCTCTCGTGCCTGAAGCCAGCACTTCAGGCAGGGCGCCCTTTGGTGGTGGGCCAGCAGTACCTCCTCTTCTGGCGGCCCACACAACAGGACCCCCCCCTCAACGGGCGCCTCCTGGCGCCCGACCAGGCTTGTCCGGGTGTCTGCGGTAGAAATCGGCCAGGAGGGCCGGGTCCAGGATGAAGCTCCTCTTCACCCAGGAGCGTTCTTCGGGTCCATACCCCTCCCAGTCCACCAAATACTGGAACCCCCAGCCCATTCGACGGACGTCCAGGAGCCGGTGCACTGTCCAAGCCGGCTCCCTGTCAATGATCCGGGCAGGAGGCGGCGCCGGACCGGGAGCACAGAGGGGTGAGGTGTGGTAAGGCTTGAGTCTGGACACATGAAAAACCTGGTGGATCCGCAGTGAAGCTGGGAGTTGGAGCTTCACTGCGGCAGGACTGAGGATTTCTAGGATCTTGAAAGGTCCAATGTAACGGTCCTTCAACTTGGGGGAGTCCGCTTGGAGGGGGATGTCCTTCGTGGACAGCCACACCTCCTGCCCGGGCTGGTAAGCAGGGGCCGGGGATTGCCGGCAGTCCGCATGGGTCTTCGCCCTCGTCTGGGCCTTCAACAAGGCAGAACGGGCGGAGCGCCACACCCGACGGCACTTCTGCAGGTGGGCCTGGACCGAGGGCACACCGACCTCTCCCTCCACCACGGGAAACAATGGGGGCTGATACCCCAAACACACCTCAAACGGGGAGAGGCTGGTGGCAGAGGACACCTGGCTGTTATGCGCATACGCGATCCAGGCCAGATGTTCACTCCAGGCCGTCGGGTGTGTGGATATTACACAGCGCAGGGCTTGCTCCAACTCCTGATTGGCCCGTTCTGCCTGTCCATTGGTCTGCGGGTGATACCCGGACGAGAGGCTCACAGTGGCCCCCAGTTCCCGGCAGAAGCTCCTCCAGACGTGTCAGGAGAACTGGGGACCACGATCAGAGACGATGTTGGTGGGTATCCCATGCAGACGGACGACGTGGTGGACCAGGAGGTCTGCTGTCTCCTGGGCTGTTGGGAGCTTCGGGAGGGCCACGAAGTGGGCCGCCTTGGAGAATCGGTCCACTATCGTGAAGATGGTGGTGTTGCCCTGGGACGGCGGGAGGCCCGTGACGAAATCCAGGCCGATATGGGACCAGGGGCGATGAGGCACAGGAAGTGGCTGGAGAAGCCCTTGGGACCTCTTGTGGTCAGCCTCCCTGCCAGGGCCTCCCGGACGGTCTTCTCCACGTCCCAGGTGAGGGTGGCCACGATAGTGGACTCCGGAATGATGGGCACCGGTGGATCCGACAGCACCGTTTTGACTTCGTCTTCGTGTACCCGGGACAAGGCATCCGATCTCTGGTTCTTGGTCCCGGGGCGATAGATGATCCGGAAGTCAAAACGTCCGAAGAACAGTGACCAGCGGGCTTGCCTGGGGTTCAGCTGCTTGGCGGTCCTGATATACTCCAGGTTCCGATGGTCAGTGAAAACCGTGAATGGCACAGACGCTCCCTCCAACAGGTGTCTCCACTCCTCAAGAGCCTCTTTCACTGCAAGGAGTTCTCGATTGCCGACGTCATAGTTCCATTCAGCTGGGGTCAACCTGCGAGAAAAGTAGGCACACGGGTGAAGAACCTTATCGGTCTCTCCGCTCTGGGATAGCACGACTCCTATCCCTGAGTCAGAGGCGTCCACTTCAACCACGAACTGGCGGCTAGGGTCGGGCTGCACCAAAACTGGCGCAGTAGAGAACCGTCGTTTCAACTCCTTGAACACGGCTTCGCACCGATCCAACCAGGTGAAGGGGACTTTTGGAGAGGTCAGGGCTGTCAGGGGGCTAACTACCTGACTGTAGCCCTTAATGAACCTCCTATAGAAATTAGCGAAGCCGAGGAACTGTTGCAGCTTCCTACGGCTTGTTGGTTGGGGCCAATCTCTCACCGCCGCAACCTTGGCCGGATCAGGGGCGACGGAGTTAGAGGAGATGATAAACCCCAGGAAGGATAAAGACGTGCTGTGAAACTCGCACTTCTCGCCCTTCACAAACAGTCGGTTCTCTAATAACCGCTGCAGGACCTGATGTACATGCTGGACATGGGTCTCAGGATCCGGAGAAAAGATGAGAATATCGTCCAGATATACGAAGACGAATCGGTGCAGGAAGTCCCGCAAGACGTCGTTAACCAAGGCTTGGAACGTCGCGGGGGCGTTGGTGAGGCCGAACGGCATGACCAGGTACGCAAAGTGACCTAACGGGGTGTTAAATGCCGTCTTCCATTCGTCTCCCTTCCAGATCCGAACCAGGTGATACGCATTTCTAAGATCCAGCTTAGTAAAGATTTTGGCTCCATGCAGGGGGGTGAACACGGAATCCAACAATGGCAATGGGTATCGGTTGCGAACCGTAATCTCATTCAGCCCCCTGTAATCAATGCATGGACGGAGTCCGCCATCTTTCTTGCCCACAAAAAAGAAACCTGCCCCCATCGGGGAGGTGGAGTTCCGGATCAGCCCGGCAGCTAATGAGTCCCGGATGTAGGTCTCCATTGATTCGCGCTCAGGTCGTGAGAGGTTGTACAGCCTGCTGGACGGGAACTCAGCGCCTGGAACCAAATCAATGGCACAATCGTACGGACGGTGCGGGGGAAGGGTGAGTGCCAGATCCTTGCTGAAGACGTCAGCAAGATCGTGGTACTCAACCGGCACTGCCGTCAGATTGGGAGGGACTTTGACCTCCTCCTTAGCCTGTAAACCGGGAGGAACCGAGGATCCTAAACACACCCGATGGCAGGTTTTGCTCCACTGAACCACCACCCCAGACGGCCAATCAATCCGGGGATTGTGCTTCAACATCCATGGGAAGCCCAAAATCACGCGGGAGGTAGAAGGAGTTACAAAAAACTCAATCTCCTCCCGATGGTTTCCAGACACCACCAGAGTTACAGGTTGTGTCTTGTGTGTGATTAAAGGGAGGAGGGTGCCATCTAGTGCCCGCACCTGCACTGACGAAGGAAGCGCCACCAGAGGGAGCCCTACCTCCCTTGCCCATCTGCTGTCTAGCAGGTTCCCTTCTGACCCCGTGTCCACCAGTGCTGGGGCTTGAAGGGTTAAATCCCCGCTCAGGATTGTAACTGGGAGTCGTGTGGCAATCTGTGTGTGTCTCTCGTTAATGTTTTGACCCCCCCTTAGCCCAGGCTCTGAGGGCGGTTGTTGTTGTGGCCGTTTGGGGCAGTTTTTCTGTGTGTGCTCCTTTGAGCTGCAGAGAAAACACTCCCCGCGGATCAGCCTCCTCATTTTGGCCCTGTGCGTTTCCCTAACAACGTCAGCAGGGGGAGCTGTTGCCCCACAGAGCGCTGCGGCTGTGGAGCGTGGAGAGGGCGGCCCCTTTTCGAACCCGGAAGTGAGAGGGGCGGCGCGTATCCGGTCACGTCCTTCGCCTCGCTCCCGACGGCGTTCCTCCAACCGATTGTCTAACCGTATAACGAGATCGATAAGCCCATCTAAATCCCGCGGTTTCTCCTTAGCTACCAGCTGCTCCTTCAGGACCAACGACAGTCCGTTTATGAAGGCGGCGCGGAGCGCAACGTTATTCCAGCCGGACCTCGCAGCCGCGATGCGGAAGTTGACTGCATAAGCGGCTGCGCTCTCGCATCCCTGTCTCATTGACAGCAGCACGGTTGAAGCGGTCTCTCCTCTGTTAGGGTGATCAAACACTGTTCTGAACTCCCTCACAAACCCAGTGTATGCTGATAACAACCGTGAGTTCTGTTCCCAGAGCGCCGTAGCCCAGGCGCGTGCCTTACCCCGAAGCAGAGCAATCACATAAGCTATTTTACTAGCATCTGACGCGTACATGACGGGACGTTGTGCGAAGACGAGCGAACACTGCATGAGAAAGTCCGCGCACGTCTCCACCCAACCTCCGTACGGCTCAGGAGGGCTTATGTATGCTTCAGGGGATGGTGGGAGGGGTTGTTGAACCACCACTGGAACGTTCATATCCTGCACAGGGTCGGCAGGAGGAGGAGCTGCAGCAGCGCCCTGAGCGCTCGCCGCCATCTGCGCGGAGAGAGCCTCCACCCTGCGGTTCAGGAGGATATTTTGCTCGGTCATTTGATCCAACCGAGCCGTAAAGGCGGTGAGAATGTGCTGCAGCTCACCAATCACGCCTCCTGCAGACACCTGCGCTCCCTGCTCTCCCATTGGTCGTTCAACAGCCGGGTGACGCCCCTCGGAGTCCATGACGCGGCCGAGATATCCTGTTGTGAAAGTGTAGTGACACGGACCCACAACAGGGGGCGCAAATGAACGGCCAATAGATGAGCCAAAAAGTAACAATTTAATGTTGTGAAATGTGCACAACGAACATACAGACAATCTCAGAATATAATTACAGTCAAATTACAAAGGTGACGTGTGGGCAGGCTCGAGGATAGAAGACGTCTGTCCTGAGAAGAGCCGGAACCACACGATTTCCGCCGCCACAGAACCTGGTAAATACTGGAGCCGCCAAGTCCCGAATTCCCAGGTGATCACCGTCCCCGACTGTCGGATCTGGTACTGCTGGCGAGAACAAAGACAGTCAAGTGTGGGTGTGTGCACACCCAGTAACAACAACGGTGGGAATGCCACCTCCACCTCTCACTCAATATTCTGTAGAGTACCGCAGTGATTCCTCAGGGGAAAAGAGTGCCGTCCTGCACTCACTCAGCTTCCACAGAAAGAGGAACCGGTACTCCTGCAAACACTCACAATATACAGATATATTGCAAAACAAACGGCTGAGGATATTACCTCCAATGAAGTACGATATCTCGGCGATGAGGTGGAGATGACGTCTGGGTTTTATGGAGTGCGATGATGAAGAATGTGTGACAGCTGTCAGGAATTAATGAGTGACAGCTGTCACTCCTGGCTGTGTCCGTGGCGGCAGCGCCCTCTCGTGCCTGAAGCCCGCACTTCAGGCAGGGCGCCCTTTGGTGGTGGGCCAGCAGTACCTCCTCTTCTGGCGGCCCACACAACACTGTCGGTTGCATCATTCGCCTGTGAGCAGGCTTTGAGTGAGGAGTGGTCCACCCCCTCGGCGGATTTTCATTGTCAGGAAATGGCGGAATGATTTGGGCTTTTTTTCCATCAGAATTTTTTCAGAAACTGTTAGAGACTGGCAGCTGGAAACTATTCGAAAAATTTATCTGGCTTTCTGTGAAAATTTTACGGGCTTCACAGAGAATAAGGAGTGTTACTACAGCTTTAAGGACGCTCGGCGCGCTCTGTGCCGCCATCAAGAGCCACAAACCACCGGATCATTTCTAAACGGATGGCTCTGTGGATCCGAGACCGTTGTGTGCACTTTCTCTGGTTATCACAAGAGCTGGACATCAGCCATTTTCCGGCAGATTTCACTTTTAACAAGAGATTTTGTCATGGAAAGCTGAGCGGAGGCTTCGCGCGTCACGACCGATTTGCTGATGGAGCGAGACAAAGGAACACCTCCGTTTTGGTCTCACAGGACGGCTTTGAGATGGCGTTCAGACAGCTGTCGGTGGTTTTTCGATCGAGTGATTATCCGAGAAATTGTGGATGTGCCTGGACATGCCAGAACATGTCCCGTGAGGCTTCATCATGGCGTTGCTTTGCGCCATGCGGCACTGCAAGCTTCACTAAAAGACCCAGAATTTAGGTAAAATTGAGGCCGTGGCACGCTCCGTTTCCTAATAAAATGAATTAAGAGTAAAAAGCATAGAACTATACAATGCCAGTATGCTTGCCACGCGAAAGGGAAAATAATTGGGTCTTAAGTCTGGACTTGAAAGTCTCTGCAGAATCTGACTTTTATTGACGCAGGGAGGTCACTCCATAGAACAGGGGCATGATAAAGTGCTATGACCCACAGACTTCTTATTCACCCTAGGGACACAAAATAGTCCTGCACCCTGAGAACGCAAAGCCCAGCACAGTACGTTAGGTTTAATTAGGTCGGCTAGGTAGAGAGGTGCCAGTCCGTGAACAATTTTATAGACTAGTAGCAGAACCTTAAAATCTGATCTCACTGGGACAGGAAGCCAGTGAAGGGATGCCAAAATGGCTGTCAAGTGGTTGAACTTTCTGCTTCGTGTCAAACGTCTGGCTGCAGCATTTTGAACCAGTTGGAGAGCCCTAATGCTGGACTGCAGTAAACCAGCAAATAGAACATTGCAGTAGTCCAATCTTTAAGAGAGAAAAGCATGGATCAGGGTCTCAGCATCAGCCATAAACTGGATGGAATGAATCTTCGCTATATTTCGCAGGTGGAAGAAAGCAGTCCTCAAAGGACAATGTAGGATCAAAAATTACCCCAAGGTTCCTCACTTTGTCAGTGTGATGTATGACACACGAGCCTAGGCTAAGCGTTAATTGGTCAAATTGATGCCGATGTCTCACTGGACCAAGAACCATCATTTCAGTCTTATGAGTTTAAAAGTAGGAAGTTTCTAGACATCCAACTTCTCACTGATGCAAGGCAATCTTCTAAGGATTTTATGTGAATGAGATTACCAGCAGTTATCGGCATGTATAACTGAGTATCATCAGCATTGCAGTGAAAGGTAATCCCAAAATGCTGCAATATGTGCCCATGTGATGTTACGAGTTTCATCAGCATGCCTAGTGAGGTACTATCAGAATTCTGTAAATTTAGGTAATATCTCAGTAATGGCACCCACCTCAATAGCAGGGTGTAGTGGCTGGGTTAAGGCATGCGGGGATATGTTTAACCTAATGTCTTCTATTTTCTTTTCAAAATAATCCAGGAAATCTTGTGCTGTAAAAGGAAACTGAACTACAAGTGGTTCTCCATGAGTAAGTGTTGCCATTGTGTCGAACAAGAACTTTGAGTTATGCTTATTTTTGTTGATCAAATCAGAGAAATAGGTCCACTTTGTAGCCAGTAATGCATGTTTATAGTCTAAGATAGCATCACGCCACACAAGGAGGAATACTTCTAATTTCGAACTACGCCATTTCCATTCTAGACCTCCAGCCTTATGCTTGAGGTCATGCAGGTAATCACTGAACCAAGGTGACTGTGTTTTGGGGGAGGGTGGTTTTAACACAGGTGGCGTAATCACGTTGGGTGTAGTTTTGAGCACTGAGTTTAAACTATCCACAAGTCTGTCTACTGATTGGGTATTTGCCAAATGTGAATCTAAGATATCAGGCAGTCTAGCTTCGAGTTCAGTCTTAGTTGAGTTGATGCATCACCGTAGTGATATATGTTTGTTGTTCCACTAAACACGGCAGCGAAACTGTAAACTTAATGAGTGATAAGAGACCACTGATGTAAGAGGCACAATGTCAATATTTGTGACAATACCACGTGTGAGAACCAAATCCAGGGTATTTACACTAATGTGCATCGAGTCCCGAATGCATTGGCGAAATCCTAATGCATCCACAATTTCCATAAATGATTTGCAGAGGGGATGAGAAGGCTTATGATCAGAATGTTATCTGCATTTGTTGACAAGTTAGAGATGAACGCACCAAAGTTATCTTAAGAATTCAGAATATGGGGCAGGAGGCCTATATACAGTGACAAAGTAATACGGCTGATATTTATTCTTGTGGCCTTGGCAATATGGAATATCCTGAGCAGAGCGGAGAATCATGCTCAAACGAGTTATATTTGTGATCCCCAACAGCTAAGAAGCTAAACCTAGATTTATAAATAACAGCAACACCCCCGCCTTGCTTCACATCACGAGGGACGTGAGTAAATGTATATGTTGGTGGACAGGCCTCATTTAAGGGGAGGACAGGTGTAGGTTTAAGCCAGGTTTCACATAACCCAATCACATCTAAGTGATGATCAATAATTAGATCATTAATCAACAATGATTTTGAGGATAGTGATCTTATGTTAATGAGACCCAGACTAAGGACCTCAGTGGGGTTGACAGTTGAACTGTTTGGATTTAGGGGTGGTTCCAGAGTAGCATATATAAGATGCCTAGAAGTAGGTTTAGGTTTGAGACATTCCACGCGTGTTGTAGGTTACAGACATGAAATCTTTGATATTGCTGGAACAACCATTGGGCCATCCTCAATTTCAACATCATCCAGTGTAGTAATGGGTATTAAGTTTGCAAAGCATATCCCTCTGTGATTTTTATGGACACGTCTATGGAAGCAGGCCACAGTCTCAACTTTTTGAATTTCCCTCCCTGGCAGATAAACTGCATCACCATAGTGGATTTTGTGCACTAATTTCCCCACTAAGCTAAGGGTTTCCACACCCACATTTGTCATAAGCCTTGCAGGGTCTCTACTCACCTGCTCTGTGACCTGCTGTAAATTCCTAATGTTACCCTCCCTGTAGAGCTCTGTCTATGTTCGCAGACAAGATGGCGGCACCTTCCCCAGTAGGGTGAAACCGTCCGGCATCGGCAAGCCAGGGCAGCCCCAGAATGAAGGCCAGTTATCAATAAAGCTAAAGCCTTGCTGTCTACAAAATTGTGCCAGCCACCTATTTAATGATGTCAGCCTGCTAAATGCCTCGTCAGTACCCCGGGAGGGGAGGGGACCAGAGACTATTCATTGATGCCGACACATCTTTCTGGCAAGGTCACAAGTCCTCTCTATGTCCATTTTGTGACCTCTGAGTGCTTCATCCTGATGTCATTGGTGCCAACGTGAATAACTATGTGACTATATCTCATGTCATGTTCCTTAGTCTGTCTTCCCTTCTGCAGCGTGAGCACCCTAAGAGGGGATGCAATGTCGGGAGCTCTGCCCCCAGGAATACATTTAATGTCAGTCTTCATCTGTAACCTGACTTTGCAGGTAATAGTATCCCCTCTCACTAAAGTCCGGCATTTCGGCCTGGAGACAGGATTGGAAGTCACTCGTGGGCTCAGAGAATTCACATCAGGTAAATCCAAGGGGGAGAACCGGTTCACAGTGGCGAGTGTGATCGGGGTCCTACAACTGGGTATCAAGCCCTACGGGGTTTCTTCTGCCTAGCCACAGTCTGAAAGCTGTCCTCCACAGCTGGCGTTTCTAGGCTGATGCTAATGGGGAAGCTAGCTGGCCCAACACTAACCTCATCTGGAGTGCCCGTAACATCTAACTCCAGTGAGCTAAGAAGCTGTTCTAACTTATGGACACGGCTCTCTAAAAGAGCCACCCTATCTTCCAACATCATACAGGATTTACGGAGGGTGTAATGTAGTGTACTTTGTGCACTAGGAAATTCAAGAGTATAGCCAAGCAAGAATTAGCTAACCAATAATGGATAAGCTAACCACTCCTAAGGCTCACACAGCATTCACACAGATGTAAATAAATTAATTAAAATTCACAGCAGTTACACTGAAAAAGTAGCAGAAGTACAGACAGTTGCCCAGTTCCGGATCACCTTTTTTAAAGTCCTGCTATACGGAACCATAATGCAACTGAATATCCTTTATTGTCTATTGTTGTACTGGGTATATGGATGTTATCTAGCTGAAAAAGTCTGGATGGGGTAGCGCTTCTACTTAAAGTGTGAAGCCACATTATGTGTGGTGCAAATATTTGCCGGAAATGGATCACTTTGCCCGGTTCTGTATCACGGCACTCTTTGTCATTTTGGGGGCATTCCTGGCATTTGGCTGGAGCCCTTCTAATGCAGAATGATACGCACTGTGCCCGAGAATGTGTTTTGAACACAAAATGATATAAATTATACTTATTAAATGAGAATTTACTTAGTTTCAAAAGGCACCGTTATACATTTTTACGAGCAAAACTTGGAGGTGAGATTTCTCCCGAATTAAAAAGTAAAAGCCCCCACATTCAAGCCCATTCGTGATGTTGAAATGACCCCCAAAGTACACATGGCTCACAGGTACTGACACGCTTCAGTGATCCACAACCGGCAAATTTTCGCATCAGAGATAAATGTGTGCAGCAATTAAACAGCAAGACAAAACACACTGACATTTTCTACCCAACCAAGTAAGTTTTTTTCCCACTCTAAAACCAAAGACACCAAATAGCTAACTCACCTTTGCTACATCTTAGAGATCGTTACTTTCAAACTTGCAGGAATGAATGAGTGAGAAAAGGCGCGCGCACACAGGCACCGGGATGTTTTGATTCCTCTGCTGATCACAAGGATGGCTGGATCCGGTCGAGCTTGTGGTCGTTTGTAGACAAAACAGTCTTTCCATTGGTACCAAGTATTAGCTTATTCGTGCCGATTACGAGAAACGGCGGGGCAAATACTACAGCAGTGATCTGAAACTGGCAATGATCCGGAACTGGGCAAATGACTGTATTAGAGTTGTAGGAACAGTAAAAAAAAAAAAAAAAGCCTCCTGAGTAAACCACTCCTAAGATTAACACAAAAGTAAAGTAGTAAGCTAAGATTACACTAAAAAACTAAGAGAAGTAGTGGGGAGGGGGGTCAAACTAGCTAAATTTATTTCAGGTGGTAGTTATCTTAATTTGGCACAAATAAAGCAGTGTCCTTGAAAGGCTGAGTCTTTTGATGAGCAAAGATGGGCAGAAGATCTCCAGTTTGTCAACAGTTGTGTGGAAAAAATGATCAAAACATAAAAATAAAAAAAAACTTCCTCACAGACAGATTGGAAGGGATTTGCATATTTCTCCTGATTCAAGGAATGCAGAGGAATTTTAGTGTATAAAGCACAACGGCATTCATTCATCATCAATAGCTGATATAACCACACAGAAAAGGGATTGGGAAACCTTTGATGAGCATTTTTTAACCTATATTTGCAAAATCCTGTCTACAGCCTTGAATATAGTTTAGAAATAAATGCAAACCAATTTTGTAAAATACTTTTTTAAAGGCTGAACACAAAGCAAAATTTTTCATAAATAAAAATATATAAGCTGTATGCTGGACAAGGCTACTGGCACCCTTTGCTGAAGATACAATTCACACCAGGTTTTCTTTTCTTACAAGTTGGGGGATGGATGCAAATAACAACTGAATATGTGTTGTCCATTTATATCACTCATTAAGAAATGCAAACAGTGTGGTACCATAAAACTGAAGTGGGCAGTTGTGGCACTGTCATTTGGAGAAACTGCATAGGCTAATATTTTTTGGAGTTAAAGCAAGAGGACCAGTGGCCTCCGTTATAAACAGTTTGTATGCACAGATTGGTGTGTAAACCGTGTGTACGAGCACTCAGTGTAAAGTGTGGGAACTGCCAACTTTTACTGAGGCATGTGTAAATCTATGCACAGCATCTAGTTGTAGAAAAGGAGAATTGCAAATTGAAACCACTGGTGCCGTCGCAACATGCAACCTCATTATTTCCTCGACAGTGAGGCAAATAAGTATTTGATCCAGTGTCTATTTTGCAAGTTTTCCCAACTACAAAGAATGGAGAGGTCTGTAATCTCTATCGCTGGTACACTTCAACTGTGAGAGACAGAATCTAAAAAAAAAATGTCAGAAAATCACATTGTATGATTTTTAAATAATTAGTTTGCATTTTATTGCATGAAATAAGCATTTCATCCAGTAGAAAAACAGACCTTAATACTTGGTACAGAAACCTTTGTCTGCCATTACAGAGGTCAGATGTTTCCTGTAGTTCTTGACCAAGTTTGCACAATGCAGCAGGGATTTTGGTCCACTCCTCCATGCAGATCTTGGTCCCAGCTTTCTTCAGGTCATTGGCCAGGTCCTTCTGTGTAGTTCTTGGCTTTCTCAGAATCATCCTTACCCCACGAGGCGATATGTTGCATGGAGCCCCAGACAGGAATGTTGACAGTCATCCATTTTCTAATAATTACCCAAACAGTTGTCTTCTCACCAAGCTGCTTTCCTGTTGGCCTGTAGCCCATCCCAGCCTTGTGCAGCTCTACAATTTTGTCCCTGATGCCTGATGTCCTTCGACAGCTCTTTGGTTTTGGCCATGGTGGATAGGTTGGAGTGTGGTTGATTGAGAGTGTGGACAGGTGTCTTTTATACAGGTAACAAGTCAAACAGGTGCAGTTAATACAGGTAAAGAGTGCAGAACAAGAGGGCTTCTTAAAGAAAAATTAACAGGTCTGTGAGAGCCAGAATTCTTGCTGGTTGGTAGGTGATCAAATACTTATTTCATGCAATAAAATGCAAATTAATTATCTAAAAAACATACAATGTGATTTTCCGCAACCATTAATTGGACTAAGCCGATGAAGATGAGTATGAGTGTGTGTACAATGTGATTTTGTTTTTTTGTTTTTTTTTAGATTCTGTCTCTCACAGTTGAAGTGTACCTATGATAAAAAATTAGACTTCTCCATTATTTGTAGGTGGGAAAACTTGCAAAATCGACAGCGGATCAATTACTTATTTGCCTCACTATAATTACACAATCGTTATGTCTACTTAGAAACATTATGTGTAGTTATAAACAGGCCTGTCGTCTCATTGGCTAGTAGTCTTTGGCTTGGGTAGTCTTGTGTTCGACAAACCCTACTCCCTGCAGAGTGCACGCTGACCTGCTTGGCTCCCGATGCAATGACGGCCCCTGCTCCTCCTGAGTGTGTTGTGGTGTGTTCTCTGTGTAACAGAGACTGTGGGGTTTCATTCCACTTGCTTGTTGTGTGGTTTTCACTAATTCCATGGCTCAAGAGTGCCCTCTCTCTCTGTTGACTATATAAACCTGGTAGGCAGTGGTACCACCTTATCAGTGTATGAGAGAGACGCTCAAGGTGAGTTGCAGAGCGCAACACTGTTAGCCATCTCTTTTGTTTTATTTCACAGTTGGTATGATATGAAGCAGTAACTGAGCTGAAATATGTATTAGCAGTGTTCATATCATTTACAGGTGTGTACATCTTTGTAACATATATTTAACTACCTGTTTATCCCCACACTAACTTGTGTTGTAGTGTGCTGTCGGAGTGAAACACCGAGCTGTGGTGTCTGATCAGTTTTCTATTTTGTTCAGGTACAAATATGCTTTTGTTTTATTTTTATATGCACTTTCATAATTTATATTATCAGTGTATGAGAGAGACGCTCAAGTGTGCTGTCGGAGTGAGACACCGAGCTGTGATGTCTGATCAGTGTTCTATTTTGTTCAGAATAAACAACCAAGTTCTGAAGTGAGCCTCCCTGTCTTCAATAAAATCACACAACGCAGAGTCGAGGAGTTTACTGAACCAGCCCAGTTGCATGAAGTGCAATTGAGCACGGTTACATCTGTCCATGTCTGTGCTCTCTATCAGCCCTTTGTCTGTGCACTGATTGTCATTGTGTTTTGTCTGTGTCCTGTTGTTAGTATTCTCTGTGTCCTGTCCCCTGTCTGTCTGTCATCTGTGTTTATTATCCTTGGGGTCTGTCCCCTGTCCTTGTCTGTGATCAATCTGTTTATTGTCTTTGTGATCTGTCCTCTGTGTCTCTGTGTGTTTTGGTCATCATGTCTCAATCCTGCATTCCTTCAGTTTATCGTGTTATGTTTCCCTGTTTGCACCTTGTACATTTTTGAGTTCCATGTTTGGTTTTTGCTTTTGTGTCCTTGGTTTTGTACTTGGTTTTGTGATTACCTTTTTAAGTGGTGTTTTTTTTATCTTTGTTTTTTCTACACATCTCCGGGTTTCTTTTGAGTTTTGAGTAAAGTAAAGTTATTTATTAGTCGTCTCCTTTCGGAGAAATTTAGTTTGGTGCATGAGGGGGCTCACCTGCACAGACACTAAAAACAGGACCAGCCTTTACACAATAAAAGCCACAAAAATAAATATCACCAACAATAAAATAACATAAATAATCAAAAATAACCTTAAAAATTGCTGTAATCAACCCACTATATACTACTAAAACCACACAGCCATTTACCACTCGCCATACACTGAAAAATGTGCAAAATTTATTGTATGACATAAGTACAATTTAAGCTTGTTCATTAATAAGCTTAATAGACAGCGGAACAAATGAGTGTTTGTACCGATTACATTTGCAGAAAGGAACACGATATCTCTTTCCTGAGTTTAACAAGGTATACTCTGAGTGCAGAACATGTGAGTTGTCCATTAAGATGTTTTTTGCTTGTGTAATGGTTGCTCTGTCAGAGAGTTCTTGAAAACTGGGAGGAGTGTGGCCCATGATTACAAACATTACATTATAAGGGCATGGATCTGTGCTTTCAATTTGACCGGAAGGTTCCCAGACCAGCTGGTGATACCATAGCGAAAAATGGACTCAATCGTAGCTCTGTAAAAGATTAGCATAATGTTCTTGCATAAATGGAGTCTGCGCAAAAAGTGCAACCATTGGTGAATTCTGACACTGACAGAAGTAACGTGTCTGGCAGCTTAAGTTACTGTCAATGTAAACACCAAGATATTTGTAAGAGGTCACCTGTTTAATTGTGAGGTTGTTTATGACAACAGGATTATGGGCACCGGCTGATCTGGGATCCAGCATCATCTCCACCGTCTTGTTTATATTCATCTGGAGTTTATGGTTGTCACACCAAACCACAAAATCATTCACAGCAGCCATGTGGGAAGAAACATCAAGTGACCTGGAAAGTAAACTCAGAATGACGGTATCATCAGAAAACTTCACCACATACTGAACAGGACCAGAGCTAACACAGTCGTTAGGATACAAAGTAAACAGGAATGGTGAGCTGACGCACCCCTGCGTAGCTCCCGTACAGCTCACCACTGTATCTGAAAGTGTTCCGTTTATTTTCACTTGCTGTGGTCGATCCGTCAAAAATGAATGATACCACTTAATTAAAAAGGGGTTAACTTTCATTTGTGCCAACTTCCTAAGAAGAATATGTGGCTGAATAGAGTTAAACGCAGAACTAAAATCAATAAACAACATTCTAGCATATGTACCAGGCTCATCAAGGTGCTGTAATGTGAGGTGCATCAAAGTTGTTATAGCATCACTTGTGCTGCGTTTCCTTTTATAAGCAAACTGGTAACTGTCTAAAAATGGCTCCACATCAGTTTGAAGCACATCTATCATAAGTCGTTCCAAAACTTTACAAACATTTGAGGTAAGTGCCACTGGCCTATAGTCATTGTCTTCCTGAGGACATGACTTTATTGGAAGTGGAATTATGATGGTTTTTTTTTTTCCAGATTTCTGGTACCATCTGTGTCAATGGAGAGCTGAAACAGCTGCTGCCAAGCAGGCGCTAGCTCATCTGCAAATGTTTTCAGGAGAAAAGTGGACATCTTTGTAGCTTTTTTCCCGCACATGGATCTAAAAGTTTTTGCCACAGCATCGGCATCTATCAGAATCCTGTTCTTCGAATCACATGTCACATCCTTAAGGACAGCACAGTCTCATCAATGACAAACAGAGGCTTCCTCTTTGCCTCCATGTTGGTCATGGCTTTAACAGAGTCCCAGTTTCCTGGAGTTGGACCTAGCGAGGTCCTCTTCCACCCGCTCTTTAAATTGAAGCCTGGCTAGTCTCATCTGATGGTTCAATTCCTTTTGGGCTGCTTTGACACCACCCGTGTCACCAGATTTAAAAGCATTCTTCTTCCTCCTGATACAGTCCTTAATAGCTCTTGTGATGTACGGTTTTGTATTTGGAAACCTTTTAACAGTTTTCTGAGGTACAACAGAGTCAACACAGAAGGAAATATAAGCAGCTATGGATTCAGCAACGCAGTCAATGTTTGTGTCATTGAGGAAAATGTCCCAATCTGTAGACAGGAAACACCCTTTCAATTCCTCAATTTTTTCATTGGACCACAACTTTACAGTCTGGATTTCTGGTTCATTAGACTTTAAAATCGACCGATAAATGAGTAACAGATGGATCACATTGTGGTCAGAGTTGCTGATAGGAGGTTTAACTTTAGCAGTATAAGCCTCCTTAATGTTTCCATAACACTTGTCCAGGATGTTAGCTTTCCTGGTACTGCACTTCACATATTGATAAAATCCAGGCAGAGTCTTATTCAGGTTGCAATGGTTGAAGTCCCCTAAAACTAACATAGGAGCCTCAGGTTTTTTCTGCAGGTGACGGTGAACACAATCAGCAATTTGATCTGCTGCTCTGGTAGCATTTCCATCAGGTGGAATGTAAACAGCACACACAAATATGTTGGTGAACTCTCTTGGAAGGTAACGGGGTCTCAGCGTTAAACACAGCAATTCCAGGTCAGGATTACAAATTCGGTCCCTTACAGCAACGTTTGAGTACCAACTGTCTTTAAAATAAATGCATAGCCCCCCCGTGCTTTGCCAGATTTTTCATTCCTGTCCATACAGACATGGGAAAATCTGTCCAATTGTATAAAAGTATCCAGAATATCACTGCCGAACCAAGTCTCTGTAAAAAACATTAAGTCAGACTCACGGTATTCATAGCAGCCCCTGAGATGTAATTGCAGCTCGTTCAACTTATTCCTCAAGGAGCAGGTTTTTAAAAAGCAGCATTCGTGGCAGCGGTAGCTTAGCAGCCCTCCGGACACGTTGCCTAATGCCGCCTCTTCGGCCCCATTTCCTCCCCCTCCTGGGACATTGCTGTCCTCCTCTCGGATATCGCAACAGCTCTTCTGGAACATTGTTCAGTAATCTTGAAGTCGGGACGACTCCGCAGTCCCGCAGTCCCAACAGCTGAAGCCGGTTATACATTAGCTGGCTAGAGCTAGTAGGCCCTGCAGCACGGCGTTGGATGTACTGGCTGGATAAAGCTAGCCATACCAGTGCTAATACTAATACCCAACTCCTCCGTCCTGGATAGTTTACCCAGCCACAACAGTTTAAATCAAAAATCACTTTCAGCGAAAACCATGCCTGCTGAACATACTTGACGAAAACAAACAACGACAAAAACATAGCAGCCAAGAAAACAAACGTGCAGCAGAGTCCCTCCACCGTGTCGCCAGCAGGGCAGCGCCGTTTTGTCAGTCACCTTTTGTATCACCTTTTGTATGTTCAGTTCAGCACACGTGTTTTGACCATCTGCCACACCTGCCGCTCATTTGTTCATTTGTTCCTTTGAGTATTTAAGCCTGCACTGTTTCCTTTTCCATTTGTTGGTTTTCTCTCTTTGGGTCTTCCCCATGTATATGATCTTGAGTATTTATGTATGGGTGATTCTTTAACTATGGGCACTATTGGCCTTGTAAATGTAATTTCCACCACACCATTGCCTTACAATATAAAGCGCCTTGGAGCAACTGTTTGTTGTGATTTGGCGCTATATACATGTGCTCTGATGTCACTGTTTATCTCCATAGAAACTACCCAAACAATCTTTCATACAAACTGTTTAGGGACATTACAGTGTTGTGGTGGAAATTACGGCGATAGTGTGGGACAACTACATTTTGTTTAAAAAATCACAACAGTTGTATGACATTGAATACCCCAGTTATGTTTTGATTATTTTACTGATATTTTATTCAGAGATATTTTAAAATATAAGAAAAAACATTTTTTTACCATTCATTTTTATCATTGAAGATCAAAAGTATGGGTGTGGGACAAGCACAAAACGGCAATATTTGCATATAATGATGCGGAAAGAAGGTGAAAAAGTCATCATAGACTACTAGAACAAATTTCTTAACACACTTTCATTGTAAAGATAACTATAAAAGTGTGAAATTTCCCCTTTTTTCTGTTTTTCATACAATATGATCAAAGGACATAAGTGCCCGTAGTCTAAGAATCACCCATATATTCTTGACACCTTCTGCATATAGCCTTGTCCTGTTCATGAATTTTGCCCTTTATTCCTCTGCTTGTTTTACTTGCATGTTGTATTTTGTGTTCGTTAATCACCTGTTATTCACCTTACCTCACGTTGGGTTGCTGCCTGTATTTTTGGGTTCATTCAGTTATTGCAAAGTGTAACAGTGCCCATAAATTCGTTATAAATGATTGGGTTTAAAACCATTGGTGGACTCAGTCGCTGCCTCGTGTTGCCATGCCCTGCATTGATTGTTTTTTGTCATCTCACTGCTGTGCCCACACACAAGCACCTTAACCTACAGAGGAGTTCAAAATTATAGCAGTCTGTATGAGTAAAGTTCACTTACACACTGTTTGTGAGTTTTTATTTCTATCCACACAAATGCATTGTGAACACTGCATATTCTATTCCAAATCAAAACATGAAGAAAATGTATCAAATTTGTTATTAGAAGAAAAAGGAATAGTAGGATGTTCAAAAAAATAGCAGTTTCTGCATTTTTCTTTACAAACCTGAATACTATTCTCATCATAATATCATACCATCACATTCAAAAGTTAAAATTAATAATAATAATAAAACAGGTTATAAAAAAATATATTTTCTCTGTGATTGCATTTTGTGGTGAAATATGCAAGAAACGGCACCTAAAAATTCAATTGGGGGGGCATATCCCCAGACCCCACTAGGGAAGCAAAATCGAGGCACATTAACTACATCCCCCTTCCTCCCCTTTACAAAATCCTGGATCTGCCCATGTTCTGTTCCTCACCACCGGGGGATAGTCATGGCAATGCTGATTATTCCAGCTAAGTTGCCAGGTAACACCAGAATTGGTAAAGCTACTGCAGCTAATTTACAATATTTTTTGTTTATTCTTTCAGAATAATTCCCTTCCTAAAATATGTCTCCCCTTCTATGGGCATAACACCATTTAACCAGTGACAATAGAAGGTAGCTACAAAAATTAAACATGGATGACATGATTACAGCAAACTTGGTTATATCTAAAAAGAACTTCAGCATATAAATTTTTAAAGTTGATTTAAATGTTAATTTCAGTTATTTAAACCTGAGCACCTCACAAGTAAACTGCGGTTCGGCAGGGGAGTGTGTCGGTGTTTTTGGATAGCTAGCGGTTGGGCAGTGAGTGATCGAATATGGCAGTAGTAGATGGTTCTGGTTCTGATTCGGTTGGACAGATGGAAGAAGGAGATCCGAAAGATGGGGATGTCTGGCAGACGCAAAGAGTCCGACGCACACGGAACAAACCCAAGACAGCATGTATAATGTTGCAGTCTGATGACACAACCAGTGACAGCGGCAGCGAGAGGTAGGTTGCACCGGAACTGAAAGCTGTGTTAAAGATGGAAAAAGAAGGAGTCTCTTTCAATTGATGGAACCCTGTGAAACTGACAAAGATGATTCTGGAACTTGTTGGTGATGTCACGTTTACAAAAGTGCTGCGGGATGGGTCACTGCTTTTCATATGTATAACCCCAATTCCAATGAAGTTGGGATATTGTGTAAAATGTGAATAAAAGAATACAATGATTTGCAAATCCTCTCCAACCTATATTCAATTGAATACACCACAAAGACAAGATATTTAATGTTCGAACTGATAAACTTTATTGTTTTTGTGAAAATATTTGCTCATTTTGAAATAGATGCCTGCAACACATTTCAAAAAAGTTGAGACAGGGCAACAAAAGACTGGTAAAGTTGATGAATGCTCAGAGAACACCTAATTGGAAACAGGTGAGTGTCATGATTGGGTATAAAAGGCACATCCCCAAAAGGCTCAGCCATTCACAAGCAAAGATGGGGTGAGGATCACCACTTTGTGAACAACTGTGTGAAAAAAATAGTCCACCAGTTTAAGAACAATGTTTCTCAACATTCATTTGCAAGGAATTTAGGGATTCCATCATCTACAGTCCATAATATAATCAGTAGATTCAGAGAATCTGGAGAACTTTCTACACATAAGCGGCAAGGCCGAAAGCCAACATTGAATGCCCGTGACCTTCGATCCCTCAGGCAGCACAGCATTAAAAACTGACATCATTGTGTAAAGGATCTTACCACGTGGGCTCAGGAACACTTCAGACAACCACTGTCAGTTAACACAGTTCGTTGCTACATGTACAAGTGCAAGTTAAAACTCTATCATGCAAAGCGAAAGCCATACATCAACAACATCCAGAAATGCCGCCACCTTTTCTCGGGCAAGCTTATTTGAAGTGGACAGACGCAACATGGAAAAGTGTGCTGTGGTCTGATGAGTCCACATTTCAAATTGTTTTTGGAAATCATGGACGTTGTGTCCTCCGGACAAAAGAGGAAAAAGGCCATCCAGATTATTACCAGTGCAAAGTTCAAAAGCCAGCATCTGTGATGGTATGGGGGTGTGTTAGTGCCCATGGCATGGACAACTTACACATCTGTGATGGCACCATCAATGCTGAAAGGTACATCCAGGTTTTGGAGCAACACATGCTGCCATCCAAGCAACGTCTTTTTCAGTGACGTCCCTCCTTATTTCAGCAAGACAATGCCAAGCCACATTCTACACATGTTACAACAGCGTGGCTTTGTAGTAAAAGAGTGTGGGTACTAGACTGGCCTGCCTGCAGTCCAGACCTGTCACCCATTGAAAATGTGTGGAGCATTATGAAGTCCAAAATATGACAACGGAGGCCCCGGACTGTTGAACAACTGAAGTTGTACATCAAGCAAGAATGAGAAAGAATTCCACCTACAAAGCTTCAACAATTAATGTCCTCAGTTCCCAAATGCTTATTGAGTGTTGTTAGAAGGAAAGGTGATGTAACACAGTGGTAAACATACCACTGTCCCAGCTTTTTTGAAATGTGTTGCAGGCATCCATTTCAAAATAAGCAAATATTTGTACAAAAACAGTCAAGTTTATCAGTCTGAAGATTAAATATCTTGTCTTTGTGGTGTATTCAATTGAATATAGGTTGAAGAGGATTTGCAAATCATTGTATTCTGTTTTTATTTACATTTTTCACAATGTCCCAACTTCATTGGAATTGGGGTTGTAATATTGGAAGGAACATAGACTTGTCATAGGTATGGGGAGTTGTAAAGAAAATGAATGGGGTCAGAAGAAGTGGAGCAATTCCTGTTCTAGAAAATAATGGTAGCATGGTTACTAGTAACAGAGAAAAGGCTGAGGTTCTTGCTACCACACTTGTTAAAGTGCATAGTTCAGCTAACTTGTCAGATTCAGCAAGGAAATATAGAGACTACACATTAGCATTGCACCCTGACGTAAGTCTTAGGAAAAATATATCAAAAGAATATCTTTTCTTACCCTTTTCTATGTTTGAGCTTTAGCGAGCCCTCAATAGTACGAGACAATCAACCCCGGGTAAAGATAGGATATGCTATGCCATGCTTTACTCTATGAGTGACACGTCATTAGCGATAATCTTGAAACTTTTAAACATTGTTTGGGAAACAGATAGAATTCCCACTCCATGGAAAGAAGCTATTATAGTGCCGATTCTCAAGTCAGGAAAGGAAACGTCAGATCCTTATTATTGGCCTGTTGCGCTTATCTCTCAGCTGGGCAAAACAATGGAGCATATGATAACTAACAGACTTATCATTTGGAAAGTCATAATTTGTTCAGTCCCTTTCAAAGTGGTTTTTGTAGAGGAAGGAGCACACTGGATGTTGTCCTGTGTTTGGAAACAGAGATTAAAAAGGTTCATGTTAACAGGGAGCATGTAGTGGCCTTCTTCTTTGATGTAGAAAAGGCATATGATATGTTGTGGAAGCAAGGGCTGCTCATTAAACTGGATAAACTTGGAATAAATGGAAAATTATATAATTGGGTTCTAGATTTTTTAACAGGGAGAACCATAGAGGTCCGAGTTGGATCTGACCCATCAAATCCTTATAATGTAGAAAATGGAATGCCACAGGGAAGTGTGTGTAGCCCTGTGTTGTTTAACATTATGATTAATGATCTATATTAGTGGTTCCCAAACTTTCTTCACTTGCGTACGCCTTCAGACTTCTGAGTTCAACTCAAATATCCCTTACTCACCCTCTGATTTTTTTCAATTAAAAAAAAAAGGTTGTTAGAGAACACATGCTACTACTTTATCGTATATTGGATTTATTAAAGCATTGCAGAATTATCAGACAACACTTTTGAACCTGTGAATTTTTATTCAAAACTCTTAACTTTTATCAAGTTTTATGACCAGTTTTCCAACTCTCCACACTTAATGCGAAGGATGTGCTTGGAAGGAGGCACACAACTCTGTTAGATCTGGTGTAATAGGTGAAAGTCTGAGTCTTAAGTCATTTTCAACACAAAGTCTTGCCCTGTAATTTGTTTTCATATTTGTGAGAGCTGAAAATCCACTTTCACACAAATAAGTAGTAGCAAAGGGCATCAAAGTCTTCACAGCTTGTTTGGCTAGCACAGGTTGCTCTGTGAGTAGTCCGATCCAGAAATCTGGCAGTGATTTCTGATTAAATTCAACCTTTAAGGCTCCATCTGTGGCGATCTCAATAAGACTCTCCTGATCTGCTGTTGGTAAGTTTACAGGCACAAAGCTAAACGGGTGGTGTATCCATAGATCTGATCCATCAGACTCCGGGAAATACTGGTGTAGATGTGCAGCCAGTTCACCAAGGTGCGAAATAATGTCACGGTTCACACATTTTGTCAATGCAAGCTCATTTGCGCACAAAAAGTCATGCAGCAAAGGAAAGGTCTCGGTTTTGTTGTTGTCCATGCAATTTGCCCAGAGGTTTAACTTCTTTATCATGGCCTCAACTTTATCTTGCACATTAAATATGGTTACGGGAAGTCCTTGGAGTCCAAGATTCAATTCATTCAAACGAGAAAATATATATCACACAGATAAGCCAGACGTGTAAGAAACTCTTGATTGTGCAACTGTTCTGAGAGTTCAAAATGATGGTCACAGAAGAAAATCTTAAGTTCATCACGGAGTTCAAAGAAACGTGTCAAAACTTTGCCCCTTGAGAGCCAGCATACGTCTGTGTGTAGTAATAACGTCTCATGTTCACTTCCCATTTCGCTGCATAAAGCAGAAAATATGCGAGAGTTCGTGGGCCGGGCTTTTACAAAGTTCACCATTTTCACTGTTGCGTCCAAAACGTTTTTCAGACTTATGGGCATGCCCTTTGAAGCAAGGGCTTCTCTGTGTATACTGCAATGCACCCAAGTGGCATCGGGCGTCGCCGCCTGCACACGCGTAACCACGCCACTGTGCCTCCCTGTCATAGCTTTTGCACTGTCAGTACATATACCCACACATTGAGTCCACTTAAGTCCATGCAAATTGACAAAGGTGTCCAGCATTGTGAAAATTTCTTCTGCTGTTGTCCTAATTTCCAAAGGTTTACAGAAAAGCATGTCCTCTTTAATTGTCCCTTCATGAACATATCACACATACACAAGCAGATGTGCCAGACCTGCAACATATGTGGACTCGTCCAACTGTAGTGCATAAAATCCACCTGCAAGTATGCGCTGTAGTAGCTGTTTTAGGACGTTTTCTGCCATTTCAGAGATCCACCGAGAGATGGTGTTGTTTGATGAGGGCATTGACTGAATAGTTTTTTTTTTTAGCCTTTTCCCCCAGCATTGTCCCAACTATATCTGAGGCGGCAGGTAATATCAAGTCCTCCACTATAGTGTGCGGCTTACTAGTTTTAGCCACTCTATAACTCACCATGAAGGATGCTTTTAGTCCGTTCTTGCGATCATTATCTGTCTCCCTTAAGCACGTTTTACTTGTATGAAGGGATTTCAATTGCCGCTCAAAATAATCCCGTGGCTTGTCTTTCAAATGGGAATGTTTAGTTTCTAAATGTCTTCTCAACAATGAAGGCTTCATCGAATGAGACAGTACTCTTGCACAAATAACACACTGTGGTTGTGAAAATCCACCAGTATTGATAGAAGTAAATCCCAGGGAAATGTAGCTCTCGTCATATTCGCGTCTTTTAGTTTCTCGATCTGTGGCAATGTCCTTCCCCTCAACAAAAAGCAAAGCATCCGACCCGTCATCGCTGTCCATAGCCAGGGAGCTAGGAGCAGCCTGGCTAGCAACAGAAGCACCGCTGCTAACATCGCCGGTCAAAGTAGTGTCCGGCGTATTATTGTCGCTGGCTGGTGCATCCTCTACTGTTGACCTGGGGGTTGTAACCGCCAATATCTCTCTGGATGGAGATTTTTTCTGTTTTAGCCATCTGTCCATTTTAGCTGCCTCAATGTTGTCGAGTCAATGCGGTGTTGATTGACAGGTGTTGGATTCATCACTCTCAGAAGTCACACCTATTGTCCCGCCCTACTGCTTTGACAATGCAATAATTTTGTTGAACACTAGATGGTATTATTTTCATGTGTATTATCTGGTAGCCCGAGAGTCTATTTGTCTATTTATGTGTAGTATAAATCTTTGTTGTTGTTTTTTTTTTCAAAATTTCTCGCATACCCCCTGCGCTCCCCTCACGTACCCCCAGGGGTACGCGTACCCCACTTTGGGAACTCCTGATCTATTTGATGAGGTGGAGGGGAATGTAGGGAGGTCCCTCTATGCTGATGATGGAGCTCTATCGGTTAGGGGTCGTAATTTGAAGTTTTTACAAACAAAATGCAGAGAGCCATTAATAAAGTGGAGGAGTGGTGTAATAAATGGGCCTTTAGACTGTCAGTCTCAAAGACACAGATCATATGTTTTTTGAGGCGCTTCGGTGCTTGGCGGGGCAGGACTGGGGGGCTGCTAGAGGAACATTGTTAAATATTTACCAGTCCTTGATGAGAAGCACACTGGATTTTGGATCTCCTGCATTTATATCTGCTGTAGAATCCCATCTAGTGAAACTTGATAGACAGCAAGCACAAGCTTTAAGAACATGTTGTGGAGCATTTAAATCTAGTCTGGTGGCTGCACTCCAAGTTGAGGTGGGGGAGATGCCTCTCAGGCTGAGAAGACTCCAACTGATGATGAACTATTGGATCAATCTTCAGGGACATGCTCAGAGTCATCCAACTAAAGCTGTCTTGATGGAGTGCTGGAAGCATCAGGAAACTGATTCGTGGAGCTTTGGATGGGTTCGGAATGCTAAAGGTGAAGCTATGAATAAACATCATATTCAATTCTGCCCTACAGTGCCGCATTCGCCTGTCCCCCGTGGATTTTTGATTTCCCAAGAGTCGATATGGGTATACACCAGCTGCTCAACTGATAGAAAAACACCCCAGAGTAGTTTCATGTACAGAAGTATTTTGAACAATACAAAGACTTTCTCTTCGTTTTCACTGAAGGCTCTAAAGACCCAATTAGTGGCCGCACTGGTGCAGAAGTTAGTAGTTGCCTCTGACAGTCAAGCAGCTCTTCTGAGTATTGAATCTGGGAAGTCTTGCAGAACAGAGTTGATATACACCATTGTCAGAGTTGAAATCTGTAAAAGAGCAACTCAGTTAACACAAAGAATGATCACGCAGGAGACTGAATTTCATTTCCTGATCAGGAGAGAGCAAACGAGCATGACCCTCCGCCAAGAACCGTCCTCGTCCGCTCTGAAGGGCCCCGCCCATTTGCTTCTCCTAGTTATTGAAATAAAGTTACATGCAAGCATATAGGAGTGACAATATCACAAACAAGAAAAGACACAGAGTCTGGTCTCACGTTGATATGAAAACTGTTATGGCTTTAAGCCCTCAGTCTCCTACGCTTCCCATAACAATGTCCAGCCCTGAACCAGTGTGCCGGTCACACCGCTCTTCCCTCAAGGCTGAACCGTTAAAGATGCACATCTGTGCTTAGCAAAAACATAGCTTCAGCAAAACAGTCTGCACATTCACTAAGCCAAAGATCATCTGCTCACTTTCTCGTGTGAACAGTTTTACACGAGAAATTAAAATTTATTACTTGATATGGAGGCTGCGTGAAAAGGGAGGTTCTTTGTACTTCCTCTGGGTACCGGCTCATGTAGGGTTTGATGGAAATGAGGACGTTGACATCCTGGACAAACAATCTTTAAGAATGGACAGAATTGACTGGGACATTCCCTTGAGTAAGTTCGAAGGGAAGACTCTTATTAAAGGAAAGGTTATGGAGTTGTGGCAGGAATTCTGGGACATGCATAATACAGGAAGGCACTTACATCAAATCCATAAAGATGTTTTAGGTAGAAGGGATGTGGCTGGAAGCCGAAAAGAGGAAGTAGTCTTGGCCCGTCTCAGGATAAGCCAAACAAGTCTTAATAACACTCTTCTAAGGATCCATAAACACCCAACAGGAGTCTGCCCCAAATGTGACCAACTGGAAACTGTTTATTGTGCTCTTATACAGTGTGAGGCGTATATTGAGCAACAGAGGAGACTGTCAGTGTCCATGATACTGTGCAGAGAGAATAAGAACATGTCCCTTGGAAATCTTCTGCAAAACCCATCACACATCGTGCAAAAAGAATTATTTAAATTTCTAAAGGACACTGGATTAATTCATCGCATCTAAACAAATTCCTATGGCTGCCAGGACAGATAAGTGAATATTTACTGAGGGATCCTTCAAATGGTGATGCAAGCACCAAATCTGGCACACATACTCCTTAGACATTACTCTTTTAAAAATGCCAGGTACCCATGTGAACTTTCAATAGGCGGCCAAGAAGGGGTCAATTGAAGTATTACACAGGGGTCAAAATTTAAAAATGCTCCAATCATATTGAAAGGTATTCCATATTATTTGTCTGATCATAAAGATTCCAAAAAGGTATAGTTTGGACTATCTGTGAATGAATGTTCCAGAGTTATGGGGTAAAAACAGCAAGAACAGTGACAAAGGTCAATTTCAATTTGTACAGGGGTCAAAAGTTAAAGTTGCTCCAATTTTGGTAAAAAGTGATGCAAATTGTTAGTTAGTTTTAAAAAGGAATAGTTTGCATCATGTATCATGCTTAGTTATCATGTTACAGGGTAGCATATGTCACATGTCATAGAATCTGTTGTATGGCTGGGGGGCCTGGCTGCCTTTTTGTTTCTGTCTTTTGTTTTTCCTTCCAGGTGGCTTGCATTTGGGACTGAGTGGCTGTGTAGCTGAGTTTATCAGGACCTCACCCTGATCACCTGAGGCTGATCACCTGCGGCTCGTCAGGACTCACAGCTGTGGTGCATCTACATGGATTGGAACATGGTGGCATTTAAGACTGGAGTACACAGTGTGTATTTGCCAGAGACTCGACCTTGTGACCAGACGGGTGAGATCGTCGTCTCGGGAGCCATCTCATCATCAGTGGATGCAGAGAACGTCCAGGTTTGATGCATGGTCTGTGAAAGAGGAGAGGGTGAGGTCTCACGCTCGTCAGCACACTTCCTGAGGTACGTTAGATTTTGTGACTAACATTTGTACAGTCAGTAAATGTGGTGTCCCTCACACCTTATTATATTGAGCTGTATGTTGGTCGTGTAATCAGCTTCCACTGCAGTGGAGTTTTGTGAACTGGATGTTCTATGCCTGCAGGGTGGGAAGCTGATTAGTAATTAAGCCAGGAAGTGTTTGCTGTTTGTGCACCTTTGAGCGTTCTCTCTGTGTGTTGAGTGTGGACTCACGTAATGATTCCTTCTTTCACAGACTTGGTTTGTCGCGGCCACCTGGGGGGTGTCGGCAGGGTCCTTGGGTCCGAATTGGTTCTGGCTCCGGACCGTTGGCGCTGCTGGGAGCGCACCGCAAAACCACCACGCCAGACCGCGCACTTTTATATTTTTTCACATCACTGTTGTGTTCATTAAACTCTGTTCTCCTTTGTACCGTGCTCTGCTTATTTTATACTGGGTCCTTCAAACGCTGGTCGGTTCTCCGGGCTGCGTCCGACACATAACAGAATCCAATGGATGCTGATATTGTTTAACCTTTACTTTGCAAACCAAGCACGCAGCATGGTCAAAACTATTCCATTTATTAATCCTATTAGCTCAACCAGTAATTTGCACCACTTTTTACCAAAATTGGAGCAACTTTAACTTTTGACCCCTGTACAAACTGAAATTGACCTTTCTCAGTGTTCTTGCTGTTTTTACCCCATAACTCCAGATCATTCATTCACAGATAGTCCAAACTATACCTTTTTGGAATCTTTATGATCAGACAAATAATATGGAATACTTTCAATATGATTGGAGCATTTTTAAATTTTGACCCCTGTGTAATACTTCAATTGACCCCTTCTTGGCCGCCTATTGAAAGTTCACGTGGGTACCCGGCATTTTTAAAAGAGTAATGTCTAAGGAGTATGTGTGCCAAATTTGGTGCTTGCATCACCATTTGAAGCATTTTTTTCAGTTATCCGCTGCACGAAGCATTGTAAATCTCAGCGATCACTCGCCAGCCCGGTAGGTGGCGGTAGATGCACCTTAAGCTGGTGCCGCTCGCAAGAAGAAGAAGAACTGCGGTTCACCTGTCGTCCTCTGGGGGTCGCTGTGGTGGGTTTTTCATAGACATGAACCTGTCAGACAGCACTTGAGTACTCTGTAGCAGTTGGGTCTGATAAGGTAAGAAAAATAACTTCATATTGTAACAGTGTTTTTTTTTTTTTTTTTACAGCTGTAGCGCGTTGTTGGTATGTTGATGATTGGTACTGTATGATTGCTTGTTTGTGTGTTGCCACAAAAAAAAGTTATTAGCTGTATTGTCAGCGTCAGAAGCTAGCTGACGCTAGTTCGCTTAGCAGGCTAATATAGATTTCAGTTGTTTCGTTTATACTGTCATGTGACTTTGTCAGTAAGCAGTTTTTGATTACTGTGACCGTTATATTGAAGCAACAGTTGGTATACGTTTGAATGCCAACCACTTTTGTTGTGGAATAACTTCCTGGGTGGCTAGTTAGCGTGCTAACTTTGTGTACATGGTAGCAGGCTGACGTTGCATCAAATTTACGTTGGCTTAGTGGAGGATGAAACATGAACTAGTCTAAATAAATAGATAAGTGAATAAATAGATACGTCGATGTACAGATAATTCATAATTATAATTCATAATTCATTTTATTGTGTAAAATAGTTGATTGCATATAACGACACATAACAAATCATAACATTCAATAAAAACAGCTATTAACAATTAAAATCTGGTGGCATTCATTATACTATAATACAGTTCATAATTTGCTTTAAAAAGATCTGTACTTGAGGATAAGACCACTTCAGGTGGCAAACTATTCCAAGTCTTTACTGCTTGGTTACTAAAGAATTCTTTCCTCACATTTAATCTAGATCTGTTAACTTCCAAGCACAATTCATGACCTCTAAGGCCAGTATACCTTCTCAATTCAAAAAATAGTGGGGTCAACATTCTTAAAGCCATGCAAAATTTTGTATACTTCAATCAAATCACCTCGAGTTCGTCTTCAAGACTTGTGAGACCAATTTGCAAGAGCCTATCCTCATAAGACAAATTTTTAAATTCTGGAACCAACTTAGTGGCCCTTCTCTGTACTTTCTCTAAAATATTTTTGTCTTTCTGCAAATATGGTGACCATGCCTGCACACAATATTCAAGGTGAGGATGAACAAACGTTTTGTATAAAAGAAGAAAGGAGTCTTTGTCAATAAACAAAAAGGCCTTTTTGTCATCCCATGAATTCTATTGGCCTTAGCTGCCGAAAGAACAATGTAGCGGGAAAAGGTCCTTAGTCCTTAGAAATCAACGCTCCTAGGTCTCTTTCTTCTGAAACCGCTTCTAATTGTTTTTCATTCATAAAATAATCGTAATGTGGATTTTTTTCTACCAATATGGAGAACTTTACATTTTCCTTCATTAAACCCAAGTAACCATTCTTCAGACCAAGCCATGAGACTATGTCTGACTGGAGGTCTTCCCCATCAGCTAAAGAAAGGATGGGGTGATACACCTTCGTGTCATTGGTGAAAATTTTACAGTTTGACTGTATTGCACATGGCAAATCATTAATAAAAAGCAAGAACAATATCGGCCCTATGACCGATCCCTGGGGGACACCACTGGTGACCTTCATCCAAGAGGACTTCACACCATTCATATAAACTCTCTGTTCCTTGTCACTTAAGAAATTTTCTATCCAATTACAAAGTCTTCCTTCTATACCGTACTTTCGCAGTTTATAAATGAGTCTGGCACTCGGCACAGAGTCAAATGCTTTTCGAAAATCGAGATACAGGGCATCAAAGGATAAGCCCTCGTCATACATTTGCGTCCATTCTTCAAGAGTAACAAGTAAATTAGTGAGACAGGATCTGCCCCTTCGAAAACCATGCTGATCGTTCGAGAGCACTTTTTCTATAAAGATTACAAGTAGGGCTGAAACGATTAATCGAGTAACTTGAATAATTCGATTACAAAAAATGTTCGAGACAAATTCTGTGCCTCGAAGCTTCGTTTAACATTGTAGTACATATGCCAGGCCTGTGTGTGGCGCTGCAACGGCCGCAGGAAAAAAAACAAGACTGGAGCATAACAGCTAATCAAATAGCAACAATAGCTACCGCTTTCCAGCGTGACACATAGAGTAAAATAAAGCCTTTTAAGAGAAAGATGGTCCACGCTGATCATCTGAAATAGACTTATTGTGCATTTAAAGCGAAGAAGTGCGTTTGTGTATTTTTAAAAAACACACGGACCCGGTGGCCAGCTGCTGTCTCTGTCTGCCCAGTGTGAGAGGCTCTCAGACCAGGCGAGTCACAGCTCTGTCCCCGGCTACATTGACAAACAGCAGAAGTCCACTCTTTCTTCTGTGTTTCCCTCAGACTCACACTGAGTGTTTGACTTTTTAATTTTTGCTTTTTTGGGAAACACACAACACTTCACAAACATGGTAACTTAAATAAAATAATAAAAAAAAAAAACTGACTGAGGCTTGCATGTTCAACCTCCAACTGAAATGCATCTGCTGAACTGCAGAGAAAGAGGGATAAAAAAATCAGGGACCAGTCCATCAACCTTTATTTAAAAAAAAAAAAACCTTAAAAATGGTTGCATTTTACAAGTTGAAGAAAACAAAACAGAAAGCCACATCCCATCGCCATTTCAGCAAAATGCCAACACTTTAGCGCAGTGACATTGTGCCATTGCTTAGGGAGAGCTCTGGACTATTGATGTTTAAAAACGCAGAAGTACTTTTTATCCGATTACTCGATTAATCGCCAGAATAATCGATAGAATACTCGATTAGTAAAATAATCTATAGCTGCAGCCCTAATTACAAGCTTATCTCAAATGATTTTTTTTCACATAATTTGCAAACCTGTGATGTCAGACTCACAGGCCTGTAATTACCTGTTATGGTCTTTTCACCTTTCTTGAAAATTGGGGTCACATTGGCCCTCTTCCAAGTGTCAGGAAGTCTACATTGGTCAAAAGATTGTCTAAGAATGCAAAATAAGGGTAAATAGATGGCCTCAGCCTACTCTTTAAGAACTCGAGGATGTATTTCGTCCGGACCCATCGACTTATTAGCATTCTGAAGCAGCAACTTTTTCACGTCTTCAGGTGAGAAACATATGTCATCTAAAACATGATGTTCAACAATTTGACCATAAAAATTAAAGGGATCACATACTGTTTCGCCGTAAATACATTTCATAAAATCATTAAACCAGATCAGGCTTTTATCTTCTTCATTCACAAAGACCGACTGGAAAAAATGATTTAACTTAACAGCAATTTCTTCATCATTATCAATAAAAATGCCATTTTCATTTTTCAATAGTAAACCTGTTTTTAGTCCTATTATTTATATACATATAAAAAGCCTTGGGGTTCTTTTTGACTCTTTTACAGAGATTTTTTTCAAACTGTCTTTTTGCTGCCCTGGTTTTTTTATTGGCAGCATTTCGGGCCTTAACATACTCTTGATATCTAGCGTAAGATTTCGTTTCCTGATATCTTTTAAAGGAAAAATATTTCTTTCTGATAGCTCTTTTAACTGAAACATTTAACCAGGGTGGATTGATGTTGCTGCCACTAGTTATTTTTTACAAAAGGTACTCATTCCTTAACAGCAATATTAATTTGCTCATGAAAATACTCCCATGCAACATTCACGTCATTTGTAAGTACACAAGACCAGTCGACATTTTTCAATAAATTAGAATTTTTCGTAATCTGCTCAATTATAATCATACCTAAATAACTCCCGAGTACATGAATGATTGACCTTAATATGAAAGTCCCAGGTTAATATGCTGTGATCAGCATTACCAGTAGGACATCCAACATTAACATGCTCTACTGCAACCGGCGAGGAAGAAATGACTGTCTAAACAACTTGGGGAATTAATCCCTTTCTATATAGTGAGTCAGTTGTATACATTACTACGTTCGGATGAGCAATTTATACATTTACTTGCCCATCAAAATAAGCAAACTTCGTCAAGTAATTTTTTTAGTGCACACATATGCAGTTACGCGAGGAACCTCATCTCGACGGCGCACGTCATCTCGACAGAACACCGGATACGACAAACACGCACCTAGCGATAGTTGACTGAATCTCCTCGCTGATTGGCTAGTTCAAATTACATCATTGTAGAGTTTATTTCAACATGGTGGCGCCCTCGGCAAAGTTGAACTGGACAATATTTTGCTGTGCGCGGCACCGGCAAAACGGTGGGTTGCGCTGTTTTGCCGGCCGTCTAAATTTATTCACAACGGAACGGCCACAGTCGGGGGGGGCTTAAAGGTGATCAGAGTTTAAGATTTCTTTATTTCACATTCATGATAGTAGCTCGATATTGGTGATTTTCATTATTGAAAATTGGCATATTTTACCATTAACTATTTTCAGGGGTGGACTGATCGAAGGTTTTGCAGACATGACACTGACAGAAAAAACAGGATAAACACATTTGCCGACGTGGACTTGTGACTGTCTTGAATTTGCAGGTTTTGTTTATTATCCTCGCCCTACACAGAAAATTACTAAGACTGTAAAAAGTATTTCCACTGCGTGGTGAAAAGTGACGGTTGACATAATTTTGGCTGCGGTGGTGGAAATACTTTCGGGCACGGTGGAAATAATTTTCGCCACACGGTGGAAATAATTTCGGGCACGGCTATGCCACGTTTTTGAGCTGCTTTTCGCGTCTGAGAATCCCTTGAGCTATTTCCACCGCATGGTGAAAACCGCTGGTGGAAGCAATTTCGGGCACGGTGGAAATAATTTTCGCCACATGGAAATAATTTTGGACACTATGCCACGTTTTTGAGCTGCTTTTAGCGTCCGAGAATCCCTCGAGCTGCTTTTAGTGTCCGAGAATCCCTCGAGCTGCTTTTAGCGTCCGAGAATCCCTCCGGCACTTAGGTAATTTTCTGTTCCGATTCAAACAACTTCATGGCACCCAAAACGGCATAGAATCCCTGCGCCAGTAGGTGATTTTCTGTTCCGATTCAAACGACTTTATGGCGCCCAAAATGGCATTTAAAGATGAAAAATTAGCACCAACACTCAGTGCAGAGGGCGCCGCAACACTCAATGCGGAGGACACCACCATGTTAAAATACCCTCTAGGATGACGTCATTTGAACTAACCAATCAGTTAGGAGATCCGGTCAAATATCGCTCTAATCAATATAAGGTGCGGGTTTGCCGTATCCGGCAAAATATACACTTTGTAAATATATAAATGCATGAGGTGGGGGGTCCATGCTTTTTTCTTTTCTTTTTATTACTTGAAAAACATAAAATCAAGATATAGGATGGTGATGCACATTTCACACAAGGGTATAAATAAGAGAGAGAAAGCGTAATAAGAGGCACAGACAGACAAGCAATATGACTAACATACAGCATGGCTAACAAACAGGCAGCATTACAAACAGTTAACATAAATCAAATCAATTTTATTTATATAGCGTCAAATCACAACAAACAGTTGCCCCAAGGCGCTTTATATTGTAAGGCAAAGCCATACAATAATTACGGAAAAACCCCAACGGTCAAAACGACCCCGTGTGAGCAAGCACTTGGTTACAGTGGGAAGGAAAAACTCCCTTTTAACAGGAAGAAACCTCCAGCAGAACCAGGCTCAGGGAGGGGCAGTCTCCTGCTGGGACTGGTTAACAACACAACCAGAACACAGACATGACACTGGCCTCTCTCGAAGAGACGAAGAAGAGTTGCTGGCGTTGTGTGTTCGCCGCTCGTCTGATTTTCTCCAGTTTTCTCGTGTATAATTCGGTTTTTAGTGGCTTGAGTGTAATTTTTATTTTGGATATGTACTTAACGTGGTTTTTGGTCCTTCAGTGTGCATTTTTAGTTATCTTTGATTATTTATTGCCTGCTTTGCGCTGTATGACACTGCATTTCACTCCCTCGGCTGGCGTGATGCTAAGCTGCTCTGCAGCTGAGCTACGAAGCTTGAACAACAATAATGTCCCTCGGGACATTCTCGCTATCAGAGAGCTTGGCTTGTTCCGCCGACGTCGCTGTGTCCACAGAGGCTCCTGGAGAAAGTTTGTGTTCCATCGAACTGGGTCGTCCGTGCCGGTCCTCTCGTCAGCTGAGCGCATCGATGCTCGGCGCCCACGTCATCAGAGCGCTGCAACTTCTGGGAATTGTAGTCCTGATGTGACGACAGCAGTTCCTGACACTCTCCGGGCGCTGGATGGAAAACGTGGAGTGCATTTTAAGATACTCAGGCCTATTCAAAGATGTCAGTCTGTCAAACCGACAGAAGTCTTCAGTTTGGTTCTTATTAACATCAGATCTTTGTCCTCAAAATCCCTGTTGATTAACAATCTAATTATGGATCATCATTTGGACATGATTGGGTTATGTGAAACCTGGCTCAAACCCACAGCTGTTCTTCCTCTGAATGAGGCCTGCCCACCAGGGTACACATTCAGTCACATGTCTCGTTGTGCGAAGCAAGGCGGGGGTGTTGCTTTTATCTATAAATCCAAGTTTACCTTCTTGACTGTCGGGGGGCGTAAATATAATTCGTTTGAGCATCTGACTCTCCGCTCTGCCCATGATGGTACATATTGTCAGGGTCAGAAGTATGGAAATCAGTCATGCCATGTTGTCACTGTTTATAGGCCTCCTGGCCCATATTCTGAATTTTTAGATGAATTTGGTGCATTCATCTCTAGCCTATCAGCTAGCGTGGACAACATTTTGATTATTGGTGATTTTAATATTCACATAAATAAGCCCTCTGATCCCCTTTGCAAGTCATTTATGGAACTTGTGGATGTGCTGGGATTCCAGCAATGTATTCAGGATTCAACACATACTAGTGGAAATACCCTTGATCTGGTACTCACACGTGGCCTTGCTGTCACAAACATTGACATTTTGCCTCTTGCCTTGGTGATCTCTGACCACTCATTTGTTAGGTGTGCATTTATGTTGCCGCGCTTAGTGGATCGAAAGCCTTGTCTGTCTTTGCGGCGATGCATTACTCCTTCAATTATGATAGAACTCGAAGCCAGACTGCCTGAAATTTTGGCCTCGGGGTTAGAGAATATTCAATCAGTAGATAGTCTTGCGGATGGCTTGAACTCAGCGCTCAAGGCCACACTGGACAAGGTTGCGCCTCCTCTCTTGAGGACACGCCTTCCCAAGGCATACTCACCTTGGTTTAATGGTTACCTGCGTGACCTTAGGCAGAAGGCTGGAGGTTTTGAACGGAAATGGCGTAGTTCTAAGTTAGAGGTGTTCCATCTTGCATGGCGAGATGCTGTCTTGGATTATAAGCAGGCACTACTGGCTACAAAGCGTGCCTATTATTCTGATTAGATTAATAAAAATAAGCATAATTCCAAGTTTTTGTTTGAAACTGTAGCACTTCTTATTCATGGACAGCCACCTGTTATTCACTCTCCTTTCTCAGCACAGGACTTCTTGGATTACTTCAAGAAGAAAATTGAGGATATTAGGTTCAGTATATCTCAGTAGGCTTTGGCCCAACCACTGCATACTGCTGTGGAGGTGGATGCGCCCACTGAGGTGGTATCCAGATTTACAGATTTTGATGGTATCTCACTAGGCGCACTGACGAAGCTCGTGACGTCTACTAAAAGCACAACCTGTTTAATTGATCCTATACCAGCAAAACTGTTTAAGGACCTGTGGCCCATTCTTGGACCAACTGTGCTGGAAATTATAAATCTCTCATTAACTTCTGGATCTGTTCCTAAGTGTTTTAAGTCTGCAGTGATCAAACCATTACTTAAAAAATCTAATCTCGACCCTAGTGTATTGAAGAATTATAGACCGATATCAAATCTGTCATTTTGTTCTAAATTCCTGGAAAAAGTGGTCTCGCGACAGCTCGTGGACTGCCTCAATGAGAATAATCTTTTTGAGCCACTGCAGTCTGCGTTTAGAAAATTTCACTCCACAGAGACAGCACTTAAGTAGTGAATGACCTTTTGCGAGCAATGGACTCCGATATCACTACGGTCCTGGTGCTGCTGGATCTTAGTGCTGCATTTGACACTGTGGATTACCATATTCTACTCAGTAGGCTGGAGAATCACTTTGGGATTACTGGAACTGCTCTTGCATGGTTGACGTCGTACCTGTCCAGTCGTTCCTACTGTGTATTGTGTAATGGAACCTCCTCCGATCGTAGAGACATGAAGTTTGGGGTTCCTCAGGGATCCGTTTTGGGCCCCTTGCTTTTTTCTCTTTATGTAGCACCCCTCGGGAATATATTGCGGCATTTTGGGATTCCCTTTCATTGCTATGCTGATGACGCTCAATTGTATATGCCAATAACTGCTGGTAATCTTACTCACTTAAAATCCTTGGAAGATTGTCTTGCATCAGTAAGAAGTTGGATGTCTAGTAACTTCCTACTTTTAAATTCTGATAAGACTGAAGTTATGGTTTTTGGTCCAGCGAGATATCGGCATCAATTTGATCAGCTAGCATTTAGCTTAGGTCCGTGTGTTATACATCATACAGATAAAGTGAGGAACCTTGGAGTAATTTTTGATCCTGCTTTGTCAGTGGTTCTCCACATTTGAGACATTACAAGGACTGCCTTCTTCCATTTGCGAAATATAGCGAGGATTCGTCCTATTCTGTCTATGGCTGATGCTGAGACTTTGATTCATGCGTTTGTCTCTTCTAGATTGGACTATTGTAATGCTCTATTCTCTGGCTTACCGCAGTCCAGGATCAGGGGTCTTCAATTGGTTCAGAATGCTGCTGCCAGACTTTTGACACGGAGCAGAAAGTTTGACCACATTACTCCAGTCTTGGCGTCCCTGCACTGGCTTCCTGTTTCTGCAAGATCAGATTTTAAAGTACTGATTTTAGTTTATAAAATTGTTCATGGACTTGCACCTCCCTATCTGGCTGACTTGATAAGCCCCTATGTACCAGCTCGGGCCCTGCGTTCTCAGGGTGCAGGACTTCTGTGTGTTCCCAGGGTGAATAAAAAGTCTGCCGGTCACAGAGCTTTTTCCTATCGTGCCCCAGCTCTGTGGAACGATCTGCCGGCACACATTCGGCAGTCGGACACTGTGGAGACCTTTAAATCACGTTTAAAGACTCATTTATTTTCCCTGTTTTATCATTAGTGTTATGATGTGTTTTTAATCTTCTATTCTTTTACTGCTGTCTTTCTTTTATTGTTGTTTTTATTGTGTTTTAAAATTTTAATTGTTTTTTATGTTGTGAAGCGCCTTGAGACGATTTTGTCGTGAATTGGCGCTATATAAATTAATTAATTTGAATTTGACACAAAACTAAAGTCATTTCAAATGGCAACTTTCTGGCTTTAAGAAACACTAGAAGAAATCAGGAAAAAAAAAATTGTGGCCGTCAGTAACAGTTACTTTTTTAGACCAAGCAGAGGAAAAAAAATATGGAATCACTCAATTCTGAGGAAAAAATTATGGAATCATGAAAAACAAAAGAATGCTCCAACACATCACTAGTATTTTGTTGCACCAACTCTGGCTTTTATAACAGCTTGCAGTCTCTGAGGCATGGACTTAATGAGTGACAAACAATACTCTTCATCAGTCTGGCTCCAACTTTCTCTGATTGCTGTTGCCAGATCAGCTTTGCAGGTTGGAGCCTTGTCATGGACCATTTTCTTCAACTTCCACCAAAGATTTTCAATTGGATTAAGATCCGGACTATTTGCAGGCCATGACATTGACCCTATGTGATTTTTTGCAAGGAATGTTTTCACAGTTTTTGCTCTATGGCAAGATGCATTATCATCTTGAAAAATGATTTCATCATCCCCAAACATCCTTTCAATTGATGGGATAAGAACAGTGTCCAAAATATCAACGTAAACTTGTGCATTTATTGATGATGTAATGACAGCCATCACCCCAGTGCCTTTACCTGACATGCAGCCCCATATCATCAATGACTGTGGAAATTTACATTTTCTCTTCAGGCAGTCATCTTTATAAATCTCATTGGAACGGCACCAAACAAAAGTTCCAGCATCATCACCTTGCCCAGTGCAGATTCGAGATTCATCACTGAATATGACTTTCATCCAGTCATCCACAGTCCACGATTGCTTTTCCTTAGCCCATTGTAACCTTGTTTTTTTCTGTTTAGGTGTTAATGATGGCTTTCGTTTAGCTTTTCTGTATGTAAATCCCATTTCCTTTAGGTGGTTTCTTACAGTTCGGTCACAGACGTTGACTCCAGTTTCCTCCCATTCGTTCCTCATTTGTTTTGTTGTGCATTTTCGATTTTTGAGACATATTGCTTTAAGTTTTCTGTCTTGACACTTCGATGTCTTCCTTGGTCTACCAGTATGTTTGCCTTTAACAAACTTCCCATGTTTGTATTTGGTCCAGAGTTTAGACACAGCTGACTGTGAACAACCAACATCTTTTGCAACACTGCGTGATGATTTACCCTCTTTTAAGAGTTTGATAATCCTCTCCTTTGTTTCAGTTGACATCTCTCGTGTTGGAGCCATGATTCATGTCAGTCCACTTGGTGCAACAGCTCTCCAAGGTGTGATCACTCCTTTTTAGATGCAGACTAACGAGCAGATCTGATGTGATGCAGGTGTTAGTTTTGGGGATGAAAATTTACAGGGTGATTCCATAATTTATTCCTCAGAATTGAGTGAGTCCATATTTTTTCCCTCTGCTTGGTCTAAAAAAGTAACCATTACTGACTGCCACAATTTTTTTTCTTGATTTCTTATAGTGTTTCTTAAAGCCAGAAAGTTGCCACTTGAAATGACTTTAGTTTTGTGTCATGTCTGTGATCTGCTTTTTTTTTCTACAAAATTAAACAACTGAATGAACATCCTCCGAGGCCGGTGATGCCATAATTTTTGCCAGGGGTTGTATACAACACAGACATCAGCATGGACAAAGATTGACCTGAAGAGTACGGGGGGATTTATTGTAAACTGTAGTTCTTTACTAGGTTTATTGGCTTCATTGCTTTTTTGTTTGGTATGTTATTTAAAGTTTTAATGTAGGTGTTGATTTCAGTTATCCATAGTTTAGAAGGGGTTTAAATTGACTGACTGAATTTAGCTTTGTGTGTAGGTGTACTAAATATTGTATATTTTCATTTTTATGTTCAAAGGAGGTTATTACATTATGATTTGCTATTTTAATTCTGTGATTGGTTTTTATTGTAAACGAGTAACTCCAGATTAAGCCAGATACCGCTTGTGAACTTACACTCATAGAATAGATGTTTTATTGACTCTTCTTCTTTACCACAAAAGCAGCATTTGGGATATTCATCTATGGATTTGGAAATAAGCAGGTTTGTTTGGTAAATGTGATCTAAGATTTTCCAGTGTAGTTCTCTAATTTTATTATAAATATAATATTGGAAATGTTTTTGCCATATAGTATGTTTCCATTAAGATCGCTGTATTGAGAGCTCCAATAAGATTTACAGGTGGGTATAGTCCTGTTAATTAAAATTTTGAATTGTATTTCTAATGAGTTTATTACTGCATGGTTGGCTATTGAATGGAATCCCATTGATCATTATTGGGCCTATGGTATACTGAATTTCCTTTTCCTCATCTGCCTTAATCAGTTCTTTCTGTCCACTAGGGATACTTTTCACAACACAGTTGAATTCTTTGAGTTATTGGAAATTGATGAATTTAGGAACATTTCATATGTAAATATTTGACCCTGATTGTCGAATATATCTTGAAGGAATGTAATTTTTCGCTCTATCCATTTAGGCAGAAAAAGTGTTTGATTCCGTACAGTAAAGTTCTCATTATTCCAAATAATACATGTGTGGTGAAAAATTGTGCTTGTAGCACAGTATGCTAAAAGACCTTGTTGATAAAAGGCACATAATTTGAAGGGCAGTTTAGTGACATTAAAGTTGCATTTCAGTAGGAATTGAAAACCTCCAACTTTTTCAAAAATATTGTTGGGAATAAGATACCACAAAGTCAGGGTTTCGATACATTTTTTTTGATCCATTTGATCTTAAACGTATTATTTATTATTTAGAACCTGAAAGTCTAAAAGCTGCAGTTCCCCTGACTCCTTGTGGTTGCTCAGTGTCGTTCTTTTCACTCCATGCCGTTTGTTTTTTCCAAATAAAATTTGTGATTAACTTATTGATTTCATCACAAACAGGTTGCTCAACATTCAAAGATTGAGCAGGATAGAAAAACCTTGATATTCTTTCTGCTTTTGATAGAAGTGATCTTCCCCAAATAGAAATATGAGTCCACATATTAAAAATATTTTTTGCTTTCTTCAGTTTAGGCGAAAAGTTAAGGTGCTGGCACATGTTATTGTCCTTACAGAAGTGAATTCCAGGATTCTTTACAGTTACATTATCAATTGTTGTATCATCACAGTCATGCAAACATACAATTTCACATTTGGACATATTTCATTTTTGACCAGATGCCTCTGAAAATTCTTTAACCTTAGATATTGCTGTCCTTTCTTTATCAGAGATTTTAGTTCCTTTTAATTCCTCATCATTTTTTGTGTGTGTGTATGTATATGTATATGTATATGTATATATATATATATATATATATATATATATATATATATATAGAAAGTAATTCGACCACTAATATAAATAGAAATGTTTCTGTGTAGGCTCTCAGTTGTCCAGGTGGTTTCCATAGAAGATTCTATAAATCTATTCTATTCTATAAATAGAAATGGGAAATAGAAGATTCTATAAATAGAATTAGGAAAAGTGGGCACCTTTGTTGTACAGTTCTTGTTATGGGGAACCTTGAAGTGGTATTAGGGTAGAGCATGACATTGCTATTGATATCTTTAGAAAGTGTTTGATTGTAAATTTTGAGCCAAATCTGAATGCTTGTAACATTTTCAGTAAGAAGTGGTGTTCTACAGTGTCAAAATCTTTATAAAAGTCTAAAAATAATATCAGCCCTTGTGAATCAATGAGTTCAGTGTAATCCAATAGATCTAAAATTAGTCTAATATTAGAGCTTATGTGTCTATTGGTCATAAAACCTGTTTGCGTTTCACTCTTTAAATCATTGAGTCCAGTTTTTCAAGTGATTGGTAAAGATTAGAGCTACAATTTTATAATCCACATTTAATAAAGTAATAGGTCTCCAGTTTTCTATTAGTGAAATATTTTTTTCTGGTTTCGGAATCAAACATAAAAGTCCTTGTTTCATAGTATTAGGCATTTCATTCCTAAAGAGAGACTGTTTTAAATTAATAAATAGAGGAGCTTCAAGAATGTCCCAAAAGTGGTGATAAAATTCTGCGGGTAATCCATCACTGCCAGGCGCATTCCCTTTTTTAAGGATCTAACTGCCGTTAGCATTTCTGATTTAGTAAAAGATCTGTCACATTGGGTTTTAAATTGTTCTGAAATGTTTGGGATGAACTAATGGACAGAGTGAATGAATGGATCACACACTTCAGGTTGGGTGCATGATGTATATACACTCAACAAAAATATAAATGCAACACTTTTGGTTTTGCTCCCATTTTGTATGAGATGAACTCAAAGATCTAAAACTTTTTCCACATACACAATATCACCATTTCCCTCAAATATTGTTCACAAACCAGTCTAAATCTGTGACAGTGAGCACTTCTCCTTTGCTGAGATAATCCATCCCACCTCACAGGTGTGCCATATCAAGATGCTGATTAGACACCATGATTAGTGCACAGGTGTGCCTTAGACTGCCCACAATAAAAGGCCACTCTGAAAGGTGCAGTTTTATCACACAGCACAATGCCACAGATGTCGCAAGATTTGAAAGAGCGTGCAATTGGTATGCTGACAGCAGGAATGTCAACCAGAGCTGTTGCTCGTGTATTGAATGTTCATTTCTCTACCATAAGCCGTCTCCAAAGGCGTTTCAGAGAATTTGGCAGTACATCCAACCAGCCTCACAACCGCAGACCACATGTAACCACACCAGCCCAGGACCTCCACATCCAGCATGTTCACCTCCAAGATCGTCTGAGACCAGCCACTCGGACAGCTGCTGAAACAATCGGTTTGCATAACCAAAGAATTTCTGCACAAACTGTCAGAAACCGTCTCAGGGAAGTTCATCTGCATGCTTGTCGTCCTCATCGGGGTCTCGACCTGACTCCAGTTCGTCGTCGTAACCGACTTGAGTGGGCAAATGCTCACATTCGCTGTTGTTTGGCACGTTGGAGAGATGTTCTCTTCACGGATGAATCCCGGTTCACACTGTCCAGGGCAGATGGCAGACAGCGTGTGTGGCGTTGTGTGGGTGAGCGGTTTTCTGATGTCAATGTTGTGGATCGAGTGGCCCATGGTGGTGGTGGGGTTATGGTATGGGCAGGCGTCTGTTATGGATGAAGAACACAGGTGCATTTTATTGATGGCATTTTGAATGCACAGAGATACCGTGACGAGATCCTGAGGCACATTGTTGTGCCATACATCCAAGAACATCACCTCATGTTGCAGCAGGATAATGCACGGCCCCATGTTGCAAGGATCTGTACACAATTCTTGGAAGCTGAAAATGTCCCAGTTCTTGCATGGCCGGCATACTCACCAGACATGTCACCCATTGAGCATGTTTGGGATGCTCTGGACCGGCGTATACGACAGCGTGTACCAGTTCCTGCCAATATCCAGCAACTTCGCACAGCCAATGAAGAGGAGTGGACCAACATTCCACAGGCCACAATTGACAACCTGATCAACTCTATGCAAAGGAGATGTGTTGCACTGCATGAGGCAAATGGTGGTCACACCAGATACTGACTGGTATCCCCCCCCCCCCCAATAAAACAAAACTGCACCTTTGAGTGGCCTTTTATTGTGGACAGTCTAAGGCACACCTGTGCACTAATCATGGTGTCTAATCAGCATCTTGATATGGCACACCTGTGAGGTGGGATGGATTATCTCAGCAAAGTGCTCACTATCACAGATTTAGACTGGTTTGTGAACAATATTTGAGGGAAATGGTGATATTGTGTATGTGGAAAAAGTTTTAGATCTTTGAGTTCATCTCATACAAAATGGGAGCAAAACCAAAAGTGTTGCGTTTATATTTTTGTTGAGTGTATGTTTATATATTCTTGAAAAATGTTTCAACATGTCTGGTAATATCATGTAGTGCTTTTTTAGTAGACTGGATAAAGCCTGCATGACATCACCCATAGGTTTTCTATAGAAACCTGGCGTCGCAGTCTGATTGGTCCCCCTGCCTTCACTGCGCATGCGTCATTTCGTAGCATCAGCAGTGATTAACAGATTATCGGCTCGTTTCTGCTTAAAGGACATATTGCACCGAACTCATAACAATTAAGATTTAGGCTGTTAGTGACCATCCGTTGAGCCGCCGTGATTACTTTGTGCACTTCTGTGACTGGTTTCAAAGTGTATGCCATTTGCAACAAACAGCCACGGACTTCCAAAAACAAAGTACTCCTGTGTTTCCGACAGCTTTGACGTGACTGTTAGAAGCGTCCTAGCACATGCTTTTATGGAATGTAGCTGCTAATGTTAAGAACTGAGGCACAGATTAATTCCAAAGTTTAATGTAATGTCGTGTTATGATGATTTGTTTTTAAGTGATAACTATTAATTTTGATACAGTCACAATAAAAGCAGCAGCCCTGACACACCCACACACAGACGTTTTCTTTTTTTATAGATGGATAACTGCAAACTAATTCCATGCTTTCTTAAATTCAAATGAAACACAATATTAGTTTTTGAATTAAGTGTTGAAGTTGAAGAATAGTGCAAGGATACAAACATTATTAGTGTATGTGTTGGGGGTGGTCTAAAAAAAGTTCTTAAAAATAAAGGTTTTGAAAATAAAGCCCAAAAAACTTTGTAATAAAGGCTTGAGTTGATAATAAGCACTTTTTATGTCATTTGGGTCTGTTTTGATTGATATTACTATTATTTGAATATAGTATTGTTTTTTAAATCACTTTTATTATCAATTATATGAAAATAAAATGATTCCTATTAAACAGGTTATTGGAAGTAACTCTGACAAAATTAAACGGAACATCTGGGATACAACCCCTGGCAAAAATTATGGAATCACTGGCCTCGGAGGATGTTCATTCAGTTGTTTAATTTTGTAGAAACAAAGCAGATCAGACATGACACAAAACTAAAGTCATTTCAAATGGCAACTTTCTGTCTTTAAGAAACACTATAAGAAATCAGGAAAAAAAAATTGTGGCAGTCAGTAACGGTTACTTTTTTAGACCAAGTAGAGGGAACAAAATATGGAATCACTCAATTCTGAGGAAAAAATTATGGAATCATGAAAAACAAAAGAACGCTCCAACACATCACTAGTGTTTTGTTGCACCACCTCTGGCTTTTATAACAGCTTGCAGTCTCTGAGGCATGGACTTAATGAGTGACAAACAGTACTCTTCATCAATCTGGCTCCAACTTTCTCTGATTGCTGTTGCCAGATCAGTTTTGCAGGTTGGAGCCTTGTCACGGACCATTTTCTTCAACTTCCACCAAAGATTTTCAATTGGATTAAGATCCGGACTATTTGCAGGCCATGACATTGACCCTGTGTGTCTTTTTGCAAGGAATGTTTTCACAGTTTTTGCTCTATGGCAAGATGCATTATCATCTTGAAAAATGATTTCATCATCCCCAAACATCCTTTCAATTGATGGGATAAGAAAAGTGTCCAAAATATCAACATAAACTTGTGCATTTAGTGATGATGTAATGACAGCCATCTCCCCAGTGCCTTTACCTGACATGCAGCCCCATATCATCAATGACTGTGGAAATTTACATGTTCTCTTCAGGCAGTCATCTTTATAAATCTCATTGGAACGGCACCAAACAAAAGTTCCAGCATCATCACCTTGCCCAATGCAGATTCGAGATTCATCACTGAATATGAATTTCATCCACAGTCCATGATTGCTTTTCCTTAGCCCATTGTAACCTTGTTTTTTTTTTCTGTTTAGGTGTTAATGATGGCTTTCGTTTAGCTTTTCTGTATGTAAATCCCATTTTCTTTAGGCGGTTTCTTACAGTTCGGTCACAGACGTTGACTCCAGTTTCCTCCCATTCGTTCCTCATTTGTTGTGCATTTTCGATTTTTGAGACATTGCTTTAAGTTTTCTGTCTTGACGCTTTGATGTCTTCCTTGGTCTACCAGTATGTTTGCCTTTAACAACCTTCCGATGTTGTTTGTATTTGGTCCAGAGTTTAGACACAGCTGACTGTGAACAACCAACATCTTTTGCAACATTGCGTGATGATTTACCCTCTTTTAAGAGTTTGATAATCCTGTCCTTTGTTTCAATTGACATCTCTCGTTTTGGAGCCATGATTCATGTCAGTCCACTTGGTGCAACAGCTCTCCAAGGTGTGATCACTCTTTTTTAGATGCAGACTAATGAGCAGATCTGATATGATGCAGGTGTTAGTTTTGGGGATGAAAATTTACAGGGTGATTCCATAATTTTTTTCCTCAGAATTGAGTGATTCCATATTTTTTTTCCCTCTGCTTGGTCTAAAAAAGTAACCGTTACTGACTGCCACAATTATTTTTCCTGATTTCTTATAGTGTTTCTTAAAGCCATTTGAAATGACTTTAGTTTTGTGTCATGTTTGTGATCTGCTTTTTTTCTACAAAATTAAACAACTGAATGAACATCCTCCAAGGCTGGTGATTCCATAATTATTGCCAGGGGTTATTTGAAACAGCAAATCTACCCAACCTCCTGAGCACAGCTTATTTAAACCTGAACTCACTGAAAATATTAAAGGATTAACCGACCATGAGGTTTGTACGGGGAAATATCAGAGCGATGTGTTGTCAGTATGGACCGAACGTTAGCTAGGTCCATGCAAAAAATATGGAGTTCTGATATCCCCGTACAGACCGAGCAAGCGACGTTAATAATTTGTGTATTATATGGCTATGAAAGCTGCTGATGGCTCGTAGTCAGACCTGTTCGCTTAATCTCCATGAAGAACTTGTTAAAAGATGGTTTGCTGTTAGCTGTTAAGCTTTCAGTCTGTGTGTTTTTCAGATGCTGTTTAGATATTTATGGAGTATGTTTCTGTCTGACTTGTTGTTGTTGTTTTTTTGTTTTTTTTTTTCATCGTTTTTTTTTTTTTTTTTCTTTCCTGGTTTGTAACAAAAATACCTGTTGCGGGCCACTTGTCATGGTAACCTGTCTGAATATGGAAAAAAAGCTGACCGGTGATCAGCCAATCAGAGCCCACGTAGCATCGCAGCCATATAATAAAATATTTTATTCAGCTTAAGTACTTACTGAAACGCAGGCTGTTAACATCGGCGATCGACAAGCTGCTCATAAGCCGACCATGGGGCCTAAGAACGTTCTGACAGCGGAGGAAGGTGACGATATTAAAAAATCTCTGGACTTTTTATCAGAGGAGATTTCTGTTGTGAAGCAGCAACAGAAATCAATCATGGATCTGGTGGAGGAGGTGAAGGCATTACGGCTCCAGAATGCCGAGAAAGACCGGCATCTGGTGCAGCTGGAAAATAGAGTGGCTGAATTGGAGCAGTACACCAGAATCAACGACGTCATCATCACAGGTCTTCACATCAAACCACGGTCCTACGCACGGGCGGTAACAGATGAGAGCGGAGGGGAGCCCAGTGAACAGGAGGTCAGCTCTGTGGAAAAACAGGTTGCTGATTTCCTCCTATCTAAAGGTATAGAAATGGATTTAAATAACATTGAAGCATGCCACCCTCTGCCCCGGAGAAATGACGGTGATAAACGAACCGTCATCATGAGATTCATCAACAGAAAACACAAAACAGCACTGTTAAAACAAGGAAGAAAACTGAAAGGGACAAACGTATTCATCAATGAACATCTCACCAAACGGAATGCCGACATCGCCAGGAAAGCACGCTTCTTGAAGAAACAGGGAAAAATCCAGCACACATGGACTTCAAACTGTAAAATATTCATCAAACTGAACGGATCACCAGAACAAGCAAAAGTCATGGCAATAAGGAACATCGAGGAGCTGGACAAATATGAACAATAGTGTTTCTTAAAGCGAGGATCTGGACAGATATGACCAATAAGGTATGAGGACACAAACACATCACAACACCGTGACACAGACCAGAGGAACCTATTCATCTACTACCTATTCATCTACATCTGGAGACAAGAAGGATATAACTCAAAGGATTGCTGATCATGGAAAAGTAGAACTGAGAACATTTAAATACACAGACCACAATGTACTGGACTTGGAGCACGATATAGACCCGGACAATAATTTCTTCTCAAATATCAATGACAGTTGTTGCTATTATACAGATGAACAGTTTAATCGGATCATTAAAACGGATAACAAATTATCAATAATCCATTTCAACAGCAGAAGTCTATATGCAAACTTTAACAACATTAAAGAATATTTAAGTCAGTTTAAAAAAATATTTAACATAATTGCTATATCAGAAACATGGATCAATGAAGATAAAGGAATGGATTTTGAACTGGATGGATATGAATTTAATTGTGTAAACAGAAAAAATAAGAGTGGAGGAGGAGTGGCTGTGTATGTGGATAAGAACATGGATTATAAAATAGTAGACAATATGACAACTGTGATTGATAACTTATTAGAATGTATAACTATTGAAATATGTGAAGAAAAAAGCAAAAATGTATTAGTCAGCTGTATATATAGAGCACCAGGATCTAGTATTGAAACATTCACTGACTGTATGGGAAAAATGTTCTCAAAAACTAATCAAAAAACTGTGTTCATTTGTGGTGACTTAAATATTGATCTGCTCAATCCAAATAAGCATAAAATAACAGATGAATTTATCAGTATAATGTACAGTATGAGTTTATATCCAAAAATCACCAGGCCAAGCAGAATTACATCCCATAGTGCCACCTTAATTGATAATATATTCAGCAATGATATTGAGAATAACACTGTGAGTGGATTATTAATCAATGACATTAGTGATCATCTACCAGTTTTCATCGTTTATAATAGAAACCATCGGCGGAATCAGCCAGAGGAGAAAATAAAATACAGGCGAGTGCGGACAGAGGAAAACATGAACACACTAAAGAAGGATTTACAGGAGCAAAACTGGGAAAAGGTATACAGTGAAAGTGATGTTGATAGTGCATATGAAACTTTTTTACAAATATTTACATCATTATATGATAAAAATTGTCCAATTAAACAAGACTACAGAAAACAAAAAATCCAAGCTCGACCATGGATGACGAAAGGGTTACGAAATGCATGTAATAAGAAAAATACACTGTATAGAGAATTCATAAAACTAAAGACTAAAGAGGCAGAAAATAGATATAAGAAATACAAAAATAGATTAACTAATATTATACGGGTATGTAGGAAGGAATATTATAGTAACATATTATATAATAACAAAAACAATATTAAAGGAATATGGGATATATTAAATAGCATTATCAAAAATGGTAATAAAAAACAGAGTTACCCTCAGTATTTCATTGATAATAATGTCAAGAAGGAAAATAAGGATGAGGTAGTCAACGGTTTTAATAATTTTTTTGTAAATATTGGACCAAGCTTGGCAGAAAAAATTCCCGATTCCCAACCTGAGGATTGGGATAATAATCTCATAGAAAGAAATCCCTGTTCAATGTTCCTCACAGCAGTGGATGGAAATGAAATTATAGACATTGTGAATAATTGTAAATATAAAACATCTACCGATTTAAATGAAATTGATATGGTGGTGGTAAAACAGGTCATTGAATGGATTGTAGAACCATTAACATACATCTGTAACTTATCATTTCAAACCGGTAAATTTCCCAATCAAATGAAAATAGCTAAGGTTGTGCCGCTGTATAAGACTGGGGATAGACACCACTTCACAAATTATAGACCTGTTTCTTTGCTTCCACAATTTTCCAAATTATTAGAAAAGTTATTCAATAATAGATTAGACAAATTCATAAATAAACATAAATTACTTACTGATGGTCAATATGGATTCAGAGCACATAGTTCAACATCACTTGCATTAATAGAATCAGTTGAGGAGATTACAAACGCCATAGACCACAAATTACATTCAGTTGGAATATTTATAGACCTTAAAAAGGCTTTTGATACAATCAATCATGACATATTAATCAGTAAACTTGAACAGTATGGGATTAGGGGGTTGGTGTTGCACTGGGTGAGAAGCTACTTAAGTAACAGAAAACAGTTTGTGAAGTTGGGGGAATATACATCATCATGCTTGGACAATGCTTGTGGCGTCCCACAGGGGTCAGTATTGGGTCCAAAACTGTTTCTAATTTATATAAATGATATTGTCAATGTTTCCAAAATATTAAAATTAGTATTATTTGCAGATGACACAAGCATTTTTTGTTCAGGGGGGGATTTGCAGGAGTTATTGAGGAGGATCAGTATAGAAATGGGAAAATTGAAAATATGGTTTGACAGAAATAAATTATCATTAAACTTAAGTAAAACAAAATACATGTTATTTGGCTATTGTAATACAGACATACAGGTTCAGTTACAAGTCGAGGGGGTAGATATTGAAAGGGTACATGAAAATAAGTTTCTGGGGGTGATAATAGATGATAAGATAAACTGGAAGACTCATATAAAACATATACAAAGTAAACTGTCAAGAAGCATTTCAGTTCTAAACAAAGCGAAACATATTCTGGACCACAACTCACTCCGCATTCTTTACTGCTCACTGGTTTTACCATATTTATAGTACTGTGCAGAGGTATGGGGTAATACTTATAAAGGTACAACACAATCACTATCAGTAATGCAGAAAAGAGCTATAAGAATTATTCATAATACTGGCTATAGAGATCATACAAATCCACTATTTTTACAATCCAAATTATTAAAATTCACAGACTTGGTTCATTTTCAAACAGTACAAATTGTGTATAAAGCAATAAACAATTTACTTCCAGCAAATATTAAAAATATGTTTTTTAACAGATCAGGGGATTACAGTCTGAGGGGGAAATTTAATTTAAAGCATCAGTGGGCACGAACAACATTAAAAGGTTTCTGTATTTCTGTCTGTGGGGTGAGGATGTGGAACAGATTGGGAGTGGGGCTCAAGCAATGTCCAAGCATGAACCAGTTCAAACAGCGGTACAAAAATATGGTTTTTTCTGGGTATAGGGAGGAGGAAGGGTAATGAGGGTTAGGGTGTTTTTGTTGTTTGCTTCGGCTTGTAAATATATAGTATTTTGTATGTAAGTAGGTATGTGTAGGTGTATATTTATGTTTGTGTATATATACGTGTATATATGTATATGTGTATATATGTGTATGTTGATGTGTATATGTATGTGTGTGTATATATATGTATATATATATATATTGATATCGGTTTAGGTGTGTAGGAATTTATGTGTATATGTGGCAAAGGGTATTACTGGTTGTGGGGAAGAAGGGGTAGGGATAAATAAGCTGATGCTTCACCCTACCCCTTTTCGGACATGTTGGGTACACAGTAGGAACTTTTTGTTGTTGTCTTTACTGATCTATCTTGTAATTGTTGTTGTATCAAATGTTCGAAATAAACAGTTTTCATTCATTCATTCATTCATTCATTTTCATTCAAACGTTGTACAAATAGTGGTATATTTGTTGTTAACAAAAAATGTTTTTTAGCTCACATCTCTTCAGTGTTGTCAAGTTAAACGCACACAAGGAACACTGACAGCATGTTTTTCACAGTAAAAGTATTGGCTGGGATGCTGGCATTCAGTATTTTATTGTGAAATGATGCCAGCAACATGAACTGTCTTTGTTTAACTTTGCTACCAGTAACATCAGCGAGCCATGCCATCATGGAAGTACAAATGTTACAATGTTAATCAAAATAAAGGTTTTGAAAATTAATTCCAAAAATTTCCAGAATAATGGATGCGCACATCATTGTGCTATGTGCAAGCCATATCTGCAAGCTGAGGCCCATCTGACAAATAGAGAGAGATGCAAGCCACATACTCGCACTCACAGACGCTTCTTGCTTTATAGATGCGGGTTTGTTTCACATGCACCCGCAATACTATGATTCTGGTATTCTCTCACACAGTTTTATGTGGTGTAACTGTTATAATTATGGTGATTTGACAGCATGCTAATCAACTTATTACCTTACTCCCCCTGCTGTTCATTTAAAGTTAGCAGTCAGTTTTCAAAGGAACATCTACTTCGGTAGACATAACAAAAGTTGGACATTATCCTCTGACTATATTTTTGCACTGCACACATTTTTTTCATAAAACACTTTGTCACTGTTCACATAACATGTTAGTGCTGTTTAAGTGCATTCTCAATAACTCCTGTTTCACATCATGCGTCTACACTGCTAAAGGCAAATTGTCTTTTAAAAACCACATTCAAGTTTGTTATTTTTAGGGAAGGGGGAGGAGGGGATGGGATATAAGCAACTGACAATGTTCACACATGCGCTGTGTTTTGTTGGATATGCACTACATTTGTTTGTTTCATCTACAGTTACAAGCAACAGGTTTGTCATCGTGTCTGACAGCAGCCTGTAATCAAGATTCTTGAAATAAAGCAGTATCCCCACCTGGTGGGCATTTACTATTAATGCAGGTGTAATAGCTCAAGTAGACACACTGCATATGGTTCTTTACAGACAGTATAGCACAAGAAATCAGCTGTTGTAAAGTCACGTCTTTACTGTTTCAAAATGGCACCATCATGGCCCAATTGATTAGTAGACATACCATTTCTCCACATGTCTAATTGATTATCGACTCATGAATCAGGCTGTAAATGTGGTGAAGATGGTAAGCTAGTAAATTTTTACAACAGTGGGAGCTAACGTGTCAGAACGAGGGTCAGAGTGGATGGTCAGAGAGGTTGAGGACAACTGAAGAAGATAATGTTTTGATGAAATCAAAGCAAAGTTCATTGACTATGTTATCAGTTATGTATTGTCAGAGAGGTGTCAGAGTCCAGCCCAACATGAGCCACTTGACGCTTGCCTTTGTCATCTGCACATTTAGACTTGTGCACAAGTACCTTTTATATAATTCTATAAATATTTTGTATATTGCATTTGTTTTGGTGATGCTGAAGTGCCTTGGTCTTGTATAGTTTGTTTGTTTTTATAAATAATTGAAATTGATATCTCTAATCCAGCATGGTTTAAGCCAGTGTAAGATAACTTTATATCTGAAATTAAAATATTTCTGATTCAGTCAGTGTACTGTTTAACTATTTGACATTGGAGTGGATTTTTGTCAGAAATAATATGAAACATTAATTTGAATTGTAAATGTAGTTCAAAAATGAACGTTATTGACTACATCCCTAATAAACTTTATTGATTTCATCTGTTAATGATTTTAAAGCTTCGCTTAGTCTTAGTCTTTAGGTAATTTTAGTCTTCACTTAATCTGTCAAATATTAAAACAAAAACTTGCTATAACAGTATTGGCGGGGGGAATCTCATTTGGACCAGGTAATGCTGAATTATAAATCAGCATTCATCACTCAGGTGAAGGGACAAATGAGGATATTAGTGTGGCTGTAGTGAATTATCATTCATGGATAACAAAGTAAAGGCTATTTTTGTTTCTGTTTCAGGAATGTAAATGTCTGAGGACGCAGAAGCCCAGGAGGATGAGCTGCTTGCTTTATCAAGTATCTATGATGAAGAAGAGTTTCAAAGGGCAGAGTCTGCACAGGGAGGAGAGATCCATGTCTGTTTGGAGCTCCCTCCTGATTTCAAAGTTGTTGTCAAAGGTGCAGTCGATGAAACTCCTGACATGTCACTTGATCACACACCTTTAATAATCACTACGTATGTTTTTTTGTTTTTTTTGACATAGCATGTGTGTGTGTTGGTGGAAAAGTAATATTTTGTCTTGAGAATATTATATACAATGTGTGCATGTGATGTAGTATGACATTTGTAACTTTAATAAATGAACACCAAATTTCATGTCATAATTATGTCTGAAATGTCAGTAGAGTAAAACTTGCCTAAGCTGATATAAACCGAATATTCACACTCATCGGACAAAAGCAAAAGTCCCAATGTTTTTGTATGGCTTTCCATGTAATAAACACCGTATATAACAGATTTTGTATCACAGATTTTCACTCACATCGGACAAAATGTCCGGCCCCATTGCAATGCATTTCCATTAAAACCCCTCACATATACTGGACAGATCAGTCTGGACGTGCCCAGTAATAGAGGTATGAAATGAAGTTTTGCACTTACACTTGCCGATTTGGGGAAAGTGGATCCTGTATTTCCTTCATTAAAAGACCGGGCATTTATTTATTTATTTTTTGCAAACCGTACTCAGGCCCAGTGCCTAAATGAGAGGGTATAATTCAAGGCCGGTGATTATTAACAAAATGCTGCTTGCTGCCTGTACTGTAATATGGTGTTAAGTTTCACACATATCCCTGGGTGTTGCGAACCAAATACAACTACTTTAGATCAAAGCCCTTTGCGTGGCTGCAAACCCGTGCATCTGCTAAATGATGGCGACCAAAGGGCTGTGGTTTGTCGCTTATTTCACTCCTTCCTTTCCTGTCATA